>NC_060121.1:591065417-591067917 GCF_021461395.2 Schistocerca americana
GCGAGTAGACGCTTTAGGTGCGACCACCCGTGCTCCCAACTGAGCTTGCCGCTGCCGACAGAGGCCCGGGAGCGTGCTGTCGTGGCATTGCCGGCGGGAGACAACACGCGCCACCTACGGTGGCCGGCAGCTCCAACGCCAGCGCCACAGAAGGACAAAAGCCCCACTTGGGTGCCGAAGCGAACTCTCCCAGCACAGCGCACGCGCCAACACGTCCGCACAGCTGCGATACAATCCACCTGCGAGAACCGCAGAGGCGACCGAGCAGCAGACGGCGTCGCGGCGCCGAGCGCCGGGCGGCGGCGCATCCTCAGCGCACACAGTCCTCAATCGGACCAGCACACTGCAGATGTCCACCGCGCTTCGCACCGGGCCCGCGAGGACCTACTTTGGCCGCACGGCGCCGCGTGCAGGGTGCGCCGGCGCGCAGCTGCGCCGCCTGCCGCCTCCGTCGGCCGGCGCGCCTGCCACTGGCCGCCCCCACCAGCCGGCTGTAGCGCGTGCGCCCACGCACCGCGCGGCCAGCACGCCGGGAGGCCCCCCCTCACCGGCCGGGGACGGTCCCACCCAGCCACCGCCGCGTATCGCTTCACACCCACATGCCATTCACGTTCGTGGGCATGGTGGGTATCGCTGAAACAACCGGTTGGTAGCTCAACCGATCGTCGCCATCACTGATTCACCTCTAGCGAGAACAACCGCACCACAACGGTTTACCAGTTGTTCATTTGCGTAACGTCACCAGCAAACGTAGACGTCCATCGCCATTTGCAAATTCAACGATTGTTGCATGCCTGTGTCAGGTGTCACGACACACTATGTCTGCCCACATACACGCAACAACATGTGCACGCTTCGCGAACACGTGGAAGGTGGCCCCCGTACGTATGCGATGTCCATTGCGCGAACGACTGTCAACCGGCCTCTGTCGCATGTCGCAGATGTGGAACGCAGTGCACCATGCTATCACGGTGTGTGAGAGGAGACGACTACGTCTGACAACACGCGCCACTACATCAACAGACGGCTCATGCTGATCGCCATCCACGGCATACCATACTGCAATCCAGCTCTTATAGGGAGACGACACGTAGCTGAGTGCACAATATTTGGACCGTATGGTTCGCCGTTGTTGGCGCAGTCGTGGTACGGTCACACATGTACCACGATGTATCATTCAGTACATGAGGACCAATGTGCAGTACAGTGTGTGATTTGGACGTACAACATCAGCGGACAGTTGACACAAGCCGTACCACAACGTAGGCTGTGCTTCGCCATGCGAATGCCAATGAACAACTGCGAAGGGCATTGAGCATGTACGTCCTACTGCCATCCGCATTACAGTGTATAGCTGCAAGGTGTTTCACATGAAGCGATACTCTGGGGACCGGGCAGTGCGAGTAGCAAACTATATTGCGGGGGTTGCAGTTAGGCAACACTACACTAATTTAACGCGTCGTATGACAATTACAGAGCAGGTTAAGGCCCAACGTGTGTTGGGTTAAGGCCCAACGTGTGTTGGGTTAAGGCCCAACGTGTGTTGGGTTAAGGCCCAACGTGTGTTGGGTTAAGGCCCAACGTGTGTTGGGTTAAGGCCCAACGTGTGTTGGGTTAAGGCCCAACGTGTGTTGGGTTAAGGCCCAACGTGTGTTGGGTTAAGGCCCAACGTGTGTTGGGTTAAGGCCCAACGTGTGTTGGGTTAAGGCCCAACGTGTGTTGGGTTAAGGCCCAACGTGTGTTGGGTTAAGGCCCAACGTGTGTTGGGTTAAGGCCCAACGTGTGTTGGGTTAAGGCCCAACGTGTGTTGGGTTAAGGCCCAACGTGTGTTGGGTTAAGGCCCAACGTGTGTTGGGTTAAGGCCCAACGTGTGTTGGGTTAAGGCCCAACGTGTGTTGGGTTAAGGCCCAACGTGTGTTGGGTTGAGGCCCAACGTGTGTTGGGTTGAGGCGCAACATAGGTTAGGTTGAGGCGCAACATGGGTTAGGTTGAGGCGCAACATGGGTTAGGTTCAGGCGCAACATGGGTTAGGTTAAGGCGCAACATGGGTTAGGTTAAGGCGCAACATGGGTTAGGTTAAGGCGCAACATGGGTTAGGTTAAGGCGCAACATGGGTTAGGTTAAGGCGCAACATGGGTTAGGTTAAGGCGCAACATGGGTTAGGTTAAGGCGCAACATGGGTTAGGTTAAGGCGCAACATGGGTTAGGTTAAGGCGCAACATGGGTTAGGTTAAGGCGCAACATGGGTTAGGTTAAGGCGCAACATGGGTTAGGTTAAGGCGCAACATGGGTTAGGTTAAGGCGCAACATAGGTTAGGTTAAGGCGCAACATGGGTTAGGTTAAGGCGCAACATGGGTTAGGTTAAGGTACAATATGGGTTAGGTTAAGGTACAATATGGGTTAGGTTAAGGTACAATATGGGTTAGGTTAAGGCGCAACATAGGTTAGGTTAAGGCGCAACATAGGTTAGGTTAAGGCGCAACATAGGTTAGGTTAAGG
>NC_060121.1:591072917-591080417 GCF_021461395.2 Schistocerca americana
GATTTGTGAGCAGGCATGTTAGGGAGTAGGGTGGAGTTGTGTCTCGAAGCCACTCTGTCTGCCACAAGGAAACTTCCGGTATCCAGTTGTACGTTTCTCTACCGTTGTCTGAGTGACTCCACCTGGCCTGCCACTCGTCCTGTAACAAAGAACTAATTGCCTCTAACATTTTACATTTATGGTTTCGTCCTGCAGGAACTCTAGGAACCTCAAGACCTGCCACTGATCCAGCAATTCCATGTCTAGCATGGTACAGCATGGCTGCTTTCACCACTTCCAGGTCTAGAGGCATGCATCCTGTGAGAGTCTGTAGTGCTTCTGTCGACACCGTTCGACAGGCCCTCGTCATCTGCAACAAAAATGGCCTTTGTATCGTCATTAGTATTTTCCTGGTGTACCTGTGTTTTGTACGGTCTCCCCATGCTGCGGCACCGTACTTGCAGACAGATAAACAAAGTGCCTGGTATATCAGTCGCAGGGTTCTCTTTTGCAGCCCCCACTCAGACCTACTTACTCTTGTGAGAGCGCCAGAAACGACAGATAGTTTCTTTTGGATGTTTTTTACATGGGGGGTGAATAGGAGCCTTTCATCAAGTGTGATGCCGAGGTATGTGTGTTCCTGGACAAACCTAATTCTTTCCCCATCAAGTTCAAGTCTGGGTGGTCTTTCTCTATGAAATTTACCTTTGATGGTTATGGCAACCGTTTTCTGCTTGGAGATCCCTAGTTTATTTTGTGTGGTCCATTCGCTTATGGCTTGTAGTGCTATCCTACCTCTCTCTTCCAGCTGCGACCTACTCTTCCCTTTTATGATGATGGCTAAGTCATCTGCGTAGGCCACTTTATCCCACTGGTCACCGTCTTTCTGTTGTACCACTTCGTCAAATACTAGGTTCCAGAGAAAGGGGCCACAGATAGAACCCTGTGGGCAGCCCTTTGTGATGGTTTTTGTAACTGACCCAGAGTTACTGTAGACAGTAGCCTTCCTGTTGTTAAAGTAGTTTTCTACTAGGTGGTACATGTTTTGGGGACATCGCATTGCTCTAAGCCGCCTCATTACACTTGGCCACCACAAATTATCGAAGGCGCCTGCTATGTCCACAAAAATGACAACAACATATTTTTCGTCACAGTTTGCACTGGAGACAACCTGTCTGATTGCCATTTCTGTGGATACACCCTTTCTGAAACCAAATTGGTTTGTTGCCTTCAGTCCTGAGTCTTCATACCTTTTATCCAGTCTGGTCACTATTAGCCTTTCTAATACTTTGCCGAGGATAGGGAGCAGGCAGATAGGTCGATATGATTTCACCTCATCCCTAGGCTTTGTGTTAGACTTAAGTAATATGCAGACGTTTCCGATTTTCCAGTTGTCTGGGAAAGTGGACTCTCTGAGGCAGCTGTTGTAGGTGTCAATGAGGAGTGCAGGATTGTGTTCCCATACCCGCTTTACCATCGCATCATCTATGCCATCTGGTCCTGTAGCTTTGTGTGGTTTGCATGCCTTCACTGCAGCCTCTATCTCTTGTACTGAGAAGTCTGGCTCATTTTCTTCGTTGTGGTACGCTATATTTTGCTCCTTCACAGCTGATTGCTGTGTTGTGTCCTGCTCTGTGTCGTCATCCGGTAGTAAGTTATTCAACAGTTCTTTCACTGTTTCCTGCCAGGTCATGGTAGGGCCCCGTCCAGCCACTTTTACATTGCTGAGGACAGTTTCGGTGCCATATTTAGGACGAAGGATTCTATTAGTCAGCTTCCAAGGGTCATTGCCATTGCAGTCTTTTACCCATTTTTTCCATGTATCTGTCTTTGCTCTCGTAATTTCCTTGTTATATTTAATTTTGGTGCTTCTGTAGGTTGCCTTTGCTACCAGTATTTCTGTCTCACGATTTGCACGCCGTGCATTCTGGAGCCGATGTCGAGCTGCAATTGTGTCCTGCCGCATTTTTGTCAGTGTTTCATTCCACCAAGGTACAGCATTTTTCAGCAGTGTTTTTCTTCTCATTGCCTTCTTGCAGCTCTCTAGTATTGCTGTCTGTAGGAGGTCTACTTTATGATTTACATTTGTTCCTGCTGTGTCTCGCCAGTTCTCCACTCTGGTGGTCAGCTGGCGGTCAAAAACTTGCCATTTTGCAAAGGTGGTGTTGTATCTAAGTAGCTCTTCTGTGACCCTCTCCCTTTGTTGTTTTGAGATCTCAAACGTGATTGCCCTGTGGTCACTTGAGGTCCATTCCTCTTGAATCGTCCATCTAGAGACCATCCTTGACATGTTTGCTGAGCAAAGTGTTACGTCGATGTTATTTTCCCCAGCTGGCCCACTGAAAGTTGTTAGTGGTGAATCTCGATTTAATACAGTTAAGCCATGTTGGAAGATGAGATCCTCTAGTTTTCTTCCTGCTTCATCTGTGTCCCGGCTGTGCCATAGTGGTGACATGGCATTTGCATCCATTGCAATTATGATGGCCTTTCCATGTATTTCGCGGATGATGGTATCCAGTCGATGTAAATATTCGTCAATTGGGGTATGGAACTGGCAGTACAGGCTTATTATGTATATTTCTCCAAAGTCGCCAGTTACTGCAGCTACAGCGGTATGAGCATCACAAAGGGAGGTTATCTGCAGAATGGTCAAATTTGTGTTTCGTATTCCTATCGCTGCTTTCGGTACTCCATGGTTGCTGCTGTATACTAGGCGGAAACCTGCAGGATATCCTCTAATTTTATTGTCCGTTACATAGGGCTCTTGGATAAGAACAATATCAAGGTTTTCCTCTTCCATCTTAAGTGATGCTTGACTAGGCACTACTTTGGATCTCTGCCCATTTATTTGGAGAATCTTGAGGGTGCTGGACTTTGTGTTCACCTCATCTAACTGTCGACCTGGGGACTGTGGCGTAGAAGTGTTACTGGCCATATTCAGTTCTTAGTTCTTCTTTCGCCATGAATCTGACATATTCCGGGCAGTTTTTGTCCATTATTGAGTGGTCATGTGGTTTCTTCCAGTGCTTACAGTTTGCACACTGTGGTGCCTTGTTCTTATTACTGCATTCCTTAATGCTATGTCCTGGTGCTGCGCAGTGCCCACAGATTGTTTCAGCACTTCTGCAAGTTTGTGTTGTGTGCCCAAAACCATGGCATTTGTAGCACCTGGTCGCCTTGCTAAATTTCTGTAGCCGGTGAGAGGTACAGTTTATGTATGCTCGTCCTTGTGCCATCAGGTGATGCCAAAACTTTGCTTCCATTTCCAGGACGACGTTTACGGTATCTGTGTTCCTTGGACCTGTTTTAAATAGTGCTCTTATTCCTGTCTCAGCACCCTCCTTTGTGCCGCCTATTGAAGAAAGATTCCTTGTGTAGAGCTCCGTTACCAGTTCTTCGTCGCTGATTTGTCTTGGAACATCAAACAGGATAACCCTTGGGTTTTTCTTCCTGGGGTCAGTTACTGTGATCCCTGAGTCGCCTATTTCCCTACAGTTCTTTATTTTCTCTGCTTCAGCGTCATTTGGCACCTCTAAGATGACACCACTATCCTTCAGTGTCCTACATTTGGTGATCTTGACGTCCTTCAGTGTTCCTTTTACAATGTCTTTTATGGTGTCTTGTAGCTCTTTCTCTGGCTGTTTTCCATCTGCTGGTCTAAAGACAAGGACTTTTGGGGTCTGGTTTGGCGTAGATTTTCTATCTGTTTTGGCTTTGCTTGCGCTGACTGCAGTGGCATAGCTCACAGGTGGTTGTTCCGTTGCTGGGGGAGATTCCTTCAGACATTTCAGCTCTGTTTTCAGCTGCGCTATTTCCATCTCGTATTTCCTTAGGATCTGTTCATAGGCAGCCATTTTCCCTAACAAGAATTTCTTTTGAACGTTGTTTATCCTGTTGTTTTCATTGAACATGTATGCTTCTAGCTCTTCCCTCATTTCTACCATTGTTTGCAAATCACCTGTCTTTGACTTTTCGGCTATTTCGGTTGTCGTGGCTGTAACCTGTGTGCTTTTCCTAACACTACTTTCTAGATCTGCGTCCTTATTTTGCCCCATCTTGGGGCTGGCCGCCTTTCTGACGCCAAGCTAGTTCGGTGCGTTGGCAGCGGCTGCCGTGCGCTGCGCGACGAGCAGCTGCCGCGCTGGGGACGAGCCTAGGCGCGCGGCCTTGGAGCAGGTATGCACTGGCCCGCTGGGGACGAGCCTCCCGCGCCCTGGACAGCTGTGGCACGCGACCGCTTTCGCTGTTGCAGACAGCCTTCAAGTATTTCTATCGCTACCTTACTTCTGCTGTGCGCCACTGCTCCGCAATTCGCGGTTATTTTTAATCCCGCATTCTGATATTGGTTTCAGCTGGGCAGTGGAAGGCGTCGCTTCTAGTATGGAGCGTGCGGGAGTTTATCCTGAACGGTGCGTGGCCGCACGCACGATGTTACAATAACAATTATATTTCTTAGACTACTTATCCTACAGCTGAACTGTAAACATATTTGGAAAGCGCATGAGTTGCACTACAAAACCCTATAGCTACAAAGTTTTCAACAAAGGCGGGGACCGCAGATTACTCACTTTTGTAAACTTTATCAGCTATATCTCTTATGCTATGCACTCCACACCAAAGCCAAAAGCATATTTGTACGGCGGATGACACACACACTACAGGAACCTACACACTATAGAGTTTACTTAACTAGGGTGATGGTGGGAGACCGACGGTTTTGTCACCGCGCTGAGTTTCTACAGTAATGCGCGTTGGCGCACGCCGGACTTCACAATGACAGTTTTGTTTCTTAAACTACCCATCACACAGAAAATTTCAAGCATATTCGAAAAGAGCATAAAGCACACTACAAGGAACTATTCACTACAGAATTTGTCTAACTAATGTGGGGGCTGCAGAGCGCCGGATTTGTTACCGCGTGAGAGATTTTAGCGGGCGGCGCGTCAGCGCACGCACAACTTTACATTGACAGTTATATTTCTTAAGTTATCCGTCACACGACCATGCTAGAAGCATATTCAGTGAGAGAATAGAGCATACTAAAGGAACCTACGCACTAGAGAATTTTACTAGCTAAGCTGGGGGCTGCAAGCCGACGGTTTTGTCACCACGCTGGATTTTCTACAGAGCGGGCGTCGGCACGCCTTTACATTGACAGGTATATCTCTAAAATTATCAATCACACAAGAAAATTAAAAGCATATTCGGAATTAGCACAGAGTACACTACAAGAAGCTATTCTCTACAGAATTTTCCTAACTAATGTGGGGGCTGCAGAGCGCCGGATTTGTTACCGCGTGAGAGATTTTAGCGGGCGGCGCGTCAGCGCACGCACAACTTTACATTGACAGTTATATTTCTTAAGTTATCCGTCACACGACCATACTAGAAGCATATTCAGTGAGAGAATAGAGCATACTAAAGGAACCTACGCACTAGAGAATTTTACTAGCTAAGGTGAGGGCCGCAAGCCGACGGTTTTGTCACCACGCTGGATTTTCTACAAGGCGGGCGTCGGCACGCCTTTACATTGACAGGTATATCTCTAAAACTATCAATCACACAAGAAAATTAAAAGCATATTCGGAATTAGCACAGAGTGCACTACAAGAAGCTATTTTCTACAGAATTTTCCTAACTAATATAAGACTGCAGAACACCGGCTTCGGCGCAGCGTGATAGTGAAAGGGAACAGTGCGTCGGCCCACGCACGGCCTCACTTTGACAGTTTTATTTCTTCAATTATCTGTCAAACAACAAACCTACAAGCATATTCAGAAAAAGAATATAGCAAACTAAAGGACGCTATGCACTGAAGATTTTTGCTAACTGCAATGAGGGTTGCAGACCGATGGTTTTGTCACCACGCTGGAGTTTCTACAGGGTGGGGCGTCGGTGCCTGCATGACTTTACATTGACAGTTTTATTTCTTAAACTATACATCACACAAGAACACTGAAAGCACTCTCGAAAAGAGCATAGAGTACACTACAAGATACTATTCAATACAGAATTTTCTAATTAATTTGGGAACTGCAGAATGTCAGTTTTGTCGCCGCGTGGGAATTTCTATGGAACGGCGCATCGGCGCATGCACGACTTTACATTGACAGTTCTATTTCTTAAATTATTCATCACACAACAAAAACAAAATCATTTTCAGAAAGAAAATACAGTATACTAAAGGAACCTATACACTACAGACGTTTGCCAACTAGGTGTAGACTGCAGGGTGCCCGATTTGCCACCGCGCGGGAAATTCTGCAGAAATGCACGTCAGCAGACGCATCACTTCATCTCAGTGGTTTTATTTGTAAAATTACGCATTATAAAATAGAACAGAAAACATACTAGGGAAGGGGAAAGACCAGACTACGAGAACTATGCTCTACAGGATTTTCCTCACAGAGTGGGGGCTGCAAATCTCCTGCTTACACCGCGCAAGTGATTCTACAGAACACGTGCGAGTGGGAACGCACGACGTTGCATTAGCAGTTATATTTCTTCAACTGTGCGTCACACAACTAGACTACAAACATGTTCTGAAAGGACGAGGTCTACGCTTCCACTTTATCGGTTTAAATTAATTGTACCTAAGTCAGTTTATCAGTGCAGTGAATCTGAGAGCCACTGCGCAAGAAATTTGAAAGACGCGCTGACAGGCACAAAATTAACAGAAAACTGGCAATGCCACTTACTTACTGTGACGGTCTCTTCCACAGTTTCTCAGCAACAACTCCAGCGTCCAGTAGTGTAGTTCCATTCACGGTGAGGCATTTGTTTTATACATATTTAGGCAAACCCTTTCTCTATGACAATGAAGTACATAACGCGATGGATGTATTTCACACTCCGTTACTATTTGAGCAAATGGAATCAAACTTCACTGTACCGCTTTTCGTAGTAATTTACAGAGTTGATTAACTTTTCAAAGGTATCGAAGGATTTTTACGTACTTAAAACATTGTGTGAACACTTACACGATTCGCGCATGGCAGCTGGAAATGCGTTTTTCACAAAAACTGACATTGCATAAAAACGACTTGCCGTATTACGATAAGATTTACACAGAAAGCGTAATATGTATAGGCGCTGCTGAGAGCGAAATTTCACCGCAGTTGCAGCAGAATTGTCTAATTAGACGGTGAAAATGTGGTATCGCACTCGCGCGGTCAGCGCTGCAGGCGTAGCGGCAAGCACAGGCAGGAACTGCTCCCGGGCGCGGCACAAAGCGTTTTCACTAAACTTGCCGTAAGTATTTTCCTACTACTCGTACGAACTTCAAATTCACGCACATTAGGTACGAACACTCACGGACGCACTACGCCAAATTTCATAAAGATCGGAGCACATTTTCCCGGTAAACACGACTAAGACGCAGGACCCGAAACGCGCGCGTGCGTCCACTGCGAGGGACAGCGGGAATCTCGTTAATCCATTCATGCGCGTCACTAATTAGATGACGAGGCATTTGGCTATCAACAGCCGTCTTTATTCAAAATAATTTGAATAACACAAAAT
>NC_060121.1:591085417-591090417 GCF_021461395.2 Schistocerca americana
TTATTTTTCGTCACTACCTCCCCGTGCCGGGAGTGGGTAATTTGCGCGCCTGCTGCCTTCCTTGGATGTGGTAGCCGTTTCTCAGGCTCCCTCTCCGGAATCGAACCCTGATTCCCCGTTACCCGTTACAACCATGGTAGGCGCAGAACCTACCATCGACAGTTGATAAGGCAGACATTTGAAAGATGCGTCGCCGGTACGAGGACCGTGCGATCAGCCCAAAGTTATTCAGAGTCACCAAGGCAAACGGACCGGACGAGCCGACCGATTGGTTTTGATCTAATAAAAGCGTCCCTTCCATCTCTGGTCGGGACTCTGTTTGCATGTATTAGCTCTAGAATTACCACAGTTATCCAAGTAACGTGGGTACGATCTAAGGAACCATAACTGATTTAATGAGCCATTCGCGGTTTCACCTTAATGCGGCTTGTACTGAGACATGCATGGCTTAATCTTTGAGACAAGCATATGACTACTGGCAGGATCAACCAGGGAGCTGCGTCAACTAGAGCTGAGCAGCCGGCCGCCCGGGAGTGTGTCCCGGGGGCCCGCGCGAACACGCAAGCGTCCGCTCAATTATTCTGCAAACAGGAGGAGGCTGAGCTCCCCTGCACAATACACCTCGAAACCCTCTCAGGTCCCGGCGGCGCGCAGCGCCGTCCTAAGTACTTGGTCGGGTTCGAGAGTGGCGCAATCGCCCGGAGTTTGGCGAGTAGACGCTTTAGGTGCGACCACCCGTGCTCCCAACTGAGCTTGCCGCTGCCGACAGAGGCCCGGGAGCGTGCTGTCGTGGCATTGCCGGCGGGAGACAACACGCGCCACCTACGGTGGCCGGCAGCTCCATCGCCAGCGCCACAGAAGGACAAAAGCCCCACTTGGGTGCCGAAGCGAACTCTCCCAGCACAGCGCACGCGCCAACACGTCCGCACAGCTGCGATACAATCCACCTGCGAGAACCGCAGAGGCGACCGAGCAGCAGACGGCGTCGCGGCGCCGAGCGCCGGGCGGCGGCGCATCCTCAGCGCACACAGTCCTCAATCGGACCAGCACACTGCAGATGTCCACCGCGCTTCGCACCGGGCCCGCGAGGACCTACTTTGGCCGCACGGCGCCGCGTGCAGGGTGCGCCGGCGCGCAGCTGCGCCGCCTGCCGCCTCCGTCGGCCGGCGCGCCTGCCACTGGCCGCCCCCACCAGCCGGCTGTAGCGCGTGCGCCCACGCACCGCGCGGCCAGCACGCCGGGAGGCCCCCCCTCACCGGCCGGGGACGGTCCCACCCAGCCACCGCCGCGTATCGCTTCACACCCACATGCCATTCACGTTCGTGGGCATGGTGGGTATCGCTGAAACAACCGGTTGGTAGCTCAACCGATCGTCGCCATCACTGATTCACCTCTAGCGAGAACAACCGCACCACAACGGTTTACCAGTTGTTCATTTGCGTAACGTCACCAGCAAACGTAGACGTCCATCGCCATTTGCAAATTCAACGATTGTTGCATGCCTGTGTCAGGTGTCACGACACACTATGTCTGCCCACATACACGCAACAACATGTGCACGCTTCGCGAACACGTGGAAGGTGGCCCCCGTACGTATGCGATGTCCATTGCGCGAACGACTGTCAACCGGCCTCTGTCGCATGTCGCAGATGTGGAACGCAGTGCACCATGCTATCACGGTGTGTGAGAGGAGACGACTACGTCTGACAACACGCGCCACTACATCAACAGACGGCTCATGCTGATCGCCATCCACGGCATACCATACTGCAATCCAGCTCTTATAGGGAGACGACACGTAGCTGAGTGCACAATATTTGGACCGTATGGTTCGCCGTTGTTGGCGCAGTCGTGGTACGGTCACACATGTACCACGATGTATCATTCAGTACATGAGGACCAATGTGCAGTACAGTGTGTGATTTGGACGTACAACATCAGCGGACAGTTGACACAAGCCGTACCACAACGTAGGCTGTGCTTCGCCATGCGAATGCCAATGAACAACTGCGAAGGGCATTGAGCATGTACGTCCTACTGCCATCCGCATTACAGTGTATAGCTGCAAGGTGTTTCACATGAAGCGATACTCTGGGGACCGGGCAGTGCGAGTAGCAAACTATATTGCGGGGGTTGCAGTTAGGCAACACTACACTAATTTAACGCGTCGTATGACAATTACAGAGCAGGTTAAGGCCCAACGTGTGTTGGGTTAAGGCCCAACGTGTGTTGGGTTAAGGCCCAACGTGTGTTGGGTTAAGGCCCAACGTGTGTTGGGTTAAGGCCCAACGTGTGTTGGGTTAAGGCCCAACGTGTGTTGGGTTAAGGCCCAACGTGTGTTGGGTTAAGGCCCAACGTGTGTTGGGTTAAGGCCCAACGTGTGTTGGGTTAAGGCCCAACGTGTGTTGGGTTAAGGCCCAACGTGTGTTGGGTTAAGGCCCAACGTGTGTTGGGTTAAGGCCCAACGTGTGTTGGGTTAAGGCCCAACGTGTGTTGGGTTAAGGCCCAACGTGTGTTGGGTTAAGGCCCAACGTGTGTTGGGTTAAGGCCCAACGTGTGTTGGGTTAAGGCCCAACGTGTGTTGGGTTAAGGCCCAACGTGTGTTGGGTTAAGGCCCAACGTGTGTTGGGTTAAGGCCCAACGTGTGTTGGGTTAAGGCCCAATGTGTGTTGGGTTAAGGCCCAACGTGTGTTGGGTTAAGGCCCAACGTGTGTTGGGTTAAGGCCCAACGTGTGTTGGGTTAAGGCCCAACGTGTGTTGGGTTGAGGCCCAACGTGTGTTGGGTTGAGGCGCAACATAGGTTAGGTTGAGGCGCAACATAGGTTAGGTTGAGGCGCAACATGGGTTAGGTTAAGGCGCAACATGGGTTAGGTTAAGGCGCAACATGGGTTAGGTTAAGGCGCAACATGGGTTAGGTTAAGGCGCAACATGGGTTAGGTTAAGGCGCAACATGGGTTAGGTTAAGGCGCAACATGGGTTAGGTTAAGGCGCAACATGGGTTAGGTTAAGGCGCAACATGGGTTAGGTTAAGGCGCAACATGGGTTAGGTTAAGGCGCAACATGGGTTAGGTTAAGGCGCAACATGGGTTAGGTTAAGGCGCAACATGGGTTAGGTTAAGGCGCAACATAGGTTAGGTTAAGGCGCAACATGGGTTAGGTTAAGGCGCAACATGGGTTAGGTTAAGGTACAATATGGGTTAGGTTAAGGTACAATATGGGTTAGGTTAAGGTACAATATGGGTTAGGTTAAGGCGCAACATAGGTTAGGTTAAGGCGCAACATAGGTTAGGTTAAGGCGCAACATAGGTTAGGTTAAGGCGCAACATAGGTTAGGTTAAGGCACAACACGGGTTAGGTTAAGGTACAACACGGGTTAGGTTAAGGTACAACACGGGTTAGGTTAAGGTACAACACGGGTTAGGTTAAGGTACAACACGGGTTAGGTTAAGGTACAACACGGGTTAGGTTAAGGTACAACACGGGTTAGGTTAAGGTACAACACGGGTTAGGTTAAGGTACAACACGGGTTAGGTTAAGGTACAACACGGGTTAGGTTAAGGTACAACACGGGTTAGGTTAAGGTACAACACGGGTTAGGTTAAGGCACAATACGGGTTAGGTTAAGGCACAACACGGGTTAGGTTAAGGCACAACACGGGTTAGGTTAAGGCACAACACGGGTTAGGTTAAGGCACAATACGGGTTAGGTTAAGGCACAATACGGGTTAGGTTAAGGCACAATACGGGTTAGGTTAAGGCACAATACGGGTTAGGTTAAGGCACAATACGGGTTAGGTTAAGGCACAATACGGGTTAGGTTAAGGCACAATACGGGTTAGGTTAAGGCACAATACGGGTTAGGTTAAGGCACAATACGGGTTAGGTTAAGGCACAATACGGGTTAGGTTAAGGCACAATACGGGTTAGGTTAAGGCACAATACGGGTTAGGTTAAGGCACAATACGGGTTAGGTTAAGGCACAATACGGGTTAGGTTAAGGCACAATACGGGTTAGGTTAAGGCACAATACGGGTTAGGTTAAGGCACAATACGGGTTAGGTTAAGGCACAATACGGGTTAGGTTAAGGCACAATACGGGTTAGGTTAAGGTACACATTGTTGTAAGGAAAGGTGTTTTGGGGGGGGGGGCCGGTTTGTTGATTGTGATTATCGTAAGTAAATGACTGCGGCATCATCTGATTTGGCACGTCAGGGTGCACCTTTGGCTCATGACAGGCGGCGCTCTGATTCCATGCTTGTGGCAGACCTGTGTCTTTCATTCCTGCCATTGTTTTTGTGGTGTGACAGGAGGCAGTATTGTGATGTTGGGTGCACCCCTGTGTAGGACATGTGTGGGTGTTGGTGGCTTAGCTGAGCAATGGTGGTTGTCGGAAGGGTGGGATATTCTGTTTTCCGAGTGGACCTCCCGGTCTGGTTATGATAGTGTGGATTGTCTAATGTGGCAGAGAGGATGCACTGGGTGTTGTTCCATGCTGGTGCTTACATATTGTCTGTGTGCCTGTTACAGGCAGAGAGTAGTGCGTGATAAGAGTGTCTGGCTGACGTGTGATTGTGAGCAGAGTCTTTCAGCATGTATACGGACAGTTGTATACATTATCTGTATTCTGATGGCTCTATCTATTACTAATCAGCGCCGTGTATACGTTTAATCCGGTTCCAGTCGAAACTATTGTATCTCTGTACATTAGTGACACGGCGAGCCCGCTATGTAGTTACTCGTCTCGGCAGCTTCCACCGGTGTATGGCAAATGATTATAAGGAATCAGTCTAGTCGTCAATACCGATAGTGTGACGTCACATGTCTGGGGTGGGGGACGCTGCGCCCTTCCGGTGGGTCATGGCCTAGGAAGACTCTTCCCACGCAGGGGGGCTTGGACTGTCATTGACTCTTCCGAGTAATATACTTGCCGTACGTTTTTGCGACTGCGAGTGCAACGCTCACCGGTACCGACATGGATGGAGCGCCTCCTAGCTGCCGC
>NC_060121.1:591095417-591097917 GCF_021461395.2 Schistocerca americana
CGGCCCCCATATGCACTCGAGAGCGACAGGCTCTGAGTGCGGGAGGAGGCGGTCACGAATGAAGCCCGCGGTGGAGATGGGCTTCTTGGTGAAGAGGTCCGCCCAGAAGTCCAGCAGACCAGGGATGGGAGGTGGCGGCTGGAGCAGGGTGCCATCCAAGAGGCCGCGCACGCAACGTGCACGCGACCGTCGGAAGGCATCCTGCGTTCTCGCGTACTCCCAGCGGCGCCGCTTGCGCTTCTGCGTCGGCGGCGCGGCAGGCGGCCGCTTCGATGGTTGGCGCGGCCGCTGTGTCCTGGTGATCGATCTCTCCCCTCTGGACCCGACCGACGCAAGGGCATCCGGGAGCATGCCCAGGATGACATCGGGCGGCGTGCCCCGCCCCAGACCTATGACACGATCCAGGGCAGAGAAACGCTGGGCGGAAGCGGGTAGCCCCGCCAGATGCTCCCAGATGGCGGCGTCAGTCGGCCCCTCCGGCGGCGGCCCGGTGGTGTCGGCCGCGAAGTCCTCAGCTGCGTCGACGGGCGGCGCAGCGGCCTCGCCCGCGTCAGGCAGCGGGCTCGCTGCTCCCCGGCGGGACGCCGGCTCTTCCCCCCGACCGATCTCAAGCGCCTCCATGAATTGGCGGACAAGCTGCTTGTGGGCAGCTTGCCGCCGTCGGCACTTGATTGCCTCGAGCGTTCGGTCGGGGAACATCCTGATGAGTTCTTGATTGACGAAGAAGAACCGGGCGTCCCTCTCGAGGAACAGTTCGGCCTCCGCCTTGGCGAGCGACAGGACTTCTTCCTCCGTCCACCTCGCGCGATGCCTCTCCGTGACGATCTCCGCGTTGGCGGCCGCAAGATGTTGGCGGCGGCGATGGACCCCGAGACCGTTCTTGGTTGTAAAGCTGCGGTGGCACTCACTACAGGTATACATAGCTGCAAAAGTTACAAGATTTTCGGCACGGCCGGTTGGCCGGCTAGGTGCTGGGGGAGTTGGGGTGGCACCTTCAGCGGAAGGGCCACCACTTATTCTCTGCTTACTGCCCCCAACTAAAAAAGGGATAGTGCGAGGGGGGGCTGGTAACCCCCCCAAGCCCCTGGTGCGGTCTTCCACTCTGCGAAATCAGCGGGCCCACGAGAAGGGGAGAAGACCGCAGGAGAGGAGAGGCTAAGAGGGCTAGGCCCATGTATTGCGCATCACTCCCCCTGTAACTATAACCCAAGGAAGGCACCTCGCAGCAGCAGCACGACTACATCAAGACCGCACTTCGAGAAGCCAAGTCCGGATGCAGCCACACCGCTGCCACTTGGCCACCTTAAGAGAGTCATAGTTACTTAAGAGAGTCATAGTTACTCCCGCCGTTTACCCGCGCTTGCTTGAATTTCTTCACGTTGACATTCAGAGCACTGGGCAGAAATCACATTGCGTCAACACCCGCTAGGGCCATCGCAATGCTTTGTTTTAATTAGACAGTCGGATTCCCCCAGTCCGTGCCAGTTCTGAGTTGATCGTTGAATGGCGGCCGAAGAGAATCCGCGCACCCGCGCGCCCCCGGAGGAGCACGCTAAGGCGGACGCGGCCTCGCAGCAAGGAAGATCCGTGGGAGGCCAAGGCACGGGACCGAGCTCGGATCCTGCACGCAGGTTGAAGCACCGGGGCGCGAACGCCGCGCAGGCGCGCGCATCCTGCACCGCCGGCCAGCACGAGGCCAACCAACGGCGAGAGCAGACCACGCCCGCGCTAAACGCCCGCACTTACCGGCACCCCTACGGCACTCACCTCGCCCAGGCCCGGCACGTTAGCGCTGACCCACTTCCCGACCAAGCCCGACACGCCCCGATCCTCAGAGCCAATCCTTATCCCGAAGTTACGGATCCAATTTGCCGACTTCCCTTACCTACATTATTCTATCGACTAGAGGCTCTTCACCTTGGAGACCTGCTGCGGATATGGGTACGAACCGGCGCGACACCTCCACGTGGCCCTCTCCCGGATTTTCAAGGTCCGAGGGGAAGATCGGGACACCGCCGCAACTGCGGTGCTCTTCGCGTTCCAAACCCTATCTCCCTGCTAGAGGATTCCAGGGAACTCGAACGCTCATGCAGAAAAGAAAACTCTTCCCCGATCTCCCGACGGCGTCTCCGGGTCCTTTTGGGTTACCCCGACGAGCATCTCTAAAAGAGGGGCCCGACTTGTATCGGTTCCGCTGCCGGGTTCCGGAATAGGAACCGGATTCCCTTTCGCCCAACGGGGGCCAGCACAACGTGCATCATGCTATGACGGCCCCCATCAACATCGGATTTCTCCTAGGGCTTAGGATCGACTGACTCGTGTGCAACGGCTGTTCACACGAAACCCTTCTCCGCGTCAGCCCTCCAGGGCCTCGCTGGAGTATTTGCTACTACCACCAAGATCTGCACCGACGGCGGCTCCAGGCAGGCTCACGCCCAGACCCTTCTGCGCCCACCGCCGCGACCCTCCTACTCGTCAGGGCTTCGCGGCCGGCCGCAAG
>NC_060121.1:591102917-591105417 GCF_021461395.2 Schistocerca americana
CCCCACCAGCCGGCTGTAGCGCGTGCGCCCACGCACCGCGCGGCCAGCACGCCGGGAGGCCCCCCCTCACCGGCCGGGGACGGTCCCACCCAGCCACCGCCGCGTATCGCTTCACACCCACATGCCATTCACGTTCGTGGGCATGGTGGGTATCGCTGAAACAACCGGTTGGTAGCTCAACCGATCGTCGCCATCACTGATTCACCTCTAGCGAGAACAACCGCACCACAACGGTTTACCAGTTGTTCATTTGCGTAACGTCACCAGCAAACGTAGACGTCCATCGCCATTTGCAAATTCAACGATTGTTGCATGCCTGTGTCAGGTGTCACGACACACTATGTCTGCCCACATACACGCAACAACATGTGCACGCTTCGCGAACACGTGGAAGGTGGCCCCCGTACGTATGCGATGTCCATTGCGCGAACGACTGTCAACCGGCCTCTGTCGCATGTCGCAGATGTGGAACGCAGTGCACCATGCTATCACGGTGTGTGAGAGGAGACGACTACGTCTGACAACACGCGCCACTACATCAACAGACGGCTCATGCTGATCGCCATCCACGGCATACCATACTGCAATCCAGCTCTTATAGGGAGACGACACGTAGCTGAGTGCACAATATTTGGACCGTATGGTTCGCCGTTGTTGGCGCAGTCGTGGTACGGTCACACATGTACCACGATGTATCATTCAGTACATGAGGACCAATGTGCAGTACAGTGTGTGATTTGGACGTACAACATCAGCGGACAGTTGACACAAGCCGTACCACAACGTAGGCTGTGCTTCGCCATGCGAATGCCAATGAACAACTGCGAAGGGCATTGAGCATGTACGTCCTACTGCCATCCGCATTACAGTGTATAGCTGCAAGGTGTTTCACATGAAGCGATACTCTGGGGACCGGGCAGTGCGAGTAGCAAACTATATTGCGGGGGTTGCAGTTAGGCAACACTACACTAATTTAACGCGTCGTATGACAATTACAGAGCAGGTTAAGGCCCAACGTGTGTTGGGTTAAGGCCCAACGTGTGTTGGGTTAAGGCCCAACGTGTGTTGGGTTAAGGCCCAACGTGTGTTGGGTTAAGGCCCAACGTGTGTTGGGTTAAGGCCCAACGTGTGTTGGGTTAAGGCCCAACGTGTGTTGGGTTAAGGCCCAACGTGTGTTGGGTTAAGGCCCAACGTGTGTTGGGTTAAGGCCCAACGTGTGTTGGGTTAAGGCCCAACGTGTGTTGGGTTAAGGCCCAACGTGTGTTGGGTTAAGGCCCAACGTGTGTTGGGTTAAGGCCCAACGTGTGTTGGGTTAAGGCCCAACGTGTGTTGGGTTAAGGCCCAACGTGTGTTGGGTTAAGGCCCAACGTGTGTTGGGTTAAGGCCCAACGTGTGTTGGGTTGAGGCCCAACGTGTGTTGGGTTGAGGCCCAATGTGTGTTGGGTTGAGGCGCAACATAGGTTAGGTTGAGGCGCAACATAGGTTAGGTTGAGGCGCAACATGGGTTAGGTTGAGGCGCAACATGGGTTAGGTTAAGGCGCAACATGGGTTAGGTTAAGGCGCAACATGGGTTAGGTTAAGGCGCAACATGGGTTAGGTTAAGGCGCAACATGGGTTAGGTTAAGGCGCAACATGGGTTAGGTTAAGGCGCAACATGGGTTAGGTTAAGGCGCAACATGGGTTAGGTTAAGGCGCAACATGGGTTAGGTTAAGGCGCAACATGGGTTAGGTTAAGGCGCAACATGGGTTAGGTTAAGGCGCAACATGGGTTAGGTTAAGGCGCAACATAGGTTAGGTTAAGGCGCAACATGGGTTAGGTTAAGGCGCAACATGGGTTAGGTTAAGGTACAATATGGGTTAGGTTAAGGTACAATATGGGTTAGGTTAAGGTACAATATGGGTTAGGTTAAGGCGCAACATAGGTTAGGTTAAGGCGCAACATAGGTTAGGTTAAGGCGCAACATAGGTTAGGTTAAGGCACAACACGGGTTAGGTTAAGGTACAACACGGGTTAGGTTAAGGTACAACACGGGTTAGGTTAAGGTACAACACGGGTTAGGTTAAGGTACAACACGGGTTAGGTTAAGGTACAACACGGGTTAGGTTAAGGTACAACACGGGTTAGGTTAAGGTACAACACGGGTTAGGTTAAGGTACAACACGGGTTAGGTTAAGGCACAACACGGGTTAGGTTAAGGCACAATACGGGTTAGGTTAAGGCACAACACGGGTTAGGTTAAGGCACAACACGGGTTAGGTTAAGGCACAACACGGGTTAGGTTAAGGCACAATACGGGTTAGGTTAAGGCACAATACGGGTTAGGTTAAGGCACAATACGGGTTAGGTTAAGGCACAATACGGGTTAGGTTAAGGCACAATACGGGTTAGGTTAAGGCACAATACGGGTTAGGTTAAGGCACAATACGGGTTAGGTTAAGGCACAATACGGGTTAGGTTAAGGCACAATACGGGTTAGGTTAAGGCACAATACGGGTTAGG
>NC_060121.1:591115417-591117917 GCF_021461395.2 Schistocerca americana
GAGGCCCCCCCTCACCGGCCGGGGACGGTCCCACCCAGCCACCGCCGCGTATCGCTTCACACCCACATGCCATTCACGTTCGTGGGCATGGTGGGTATCGCTGAAACAACCGGTTGGTAGCTCAACCGATCGTCGCCATCACTGATTCACCTCTAGCGAGAACAACCGCACCACAACGGTTTACCAGTTGTTCATTTGCGTAACGTCACCAGCAAACGTAGACGTCCATCGCCATTTGCAAATTCAACGATTGTTGCATGCCTGTGTCAGGTGTCACGACACACTATGTCTGCCCACATACACGCAACAACATGTGCACGCTTCGCGAACACGTGGAAGGTGGCCCCCGTACGTATGCGATGTCCATTGCGCGAACGACTGTCAACCGGCCTCTGTCGCATGTCGCAGATGTGGAACGCAGTGCACCATGCTATCACGGTGTGTGAGAGGAGACGACTACGTCTGACAACACGCGCCACTACATCAACAGACGGCTCATGCTGATCGCCATCCACGGCATACCATACTGCAATCCAGCTCTTATAGGGAGACGACACGTAGCTGAGTGCACAATATTTGGACCGTATGGTTCGCCGTTGTTGGCGCAGTCGTGGTACGGTCACACATGTACCACGATGTATCATTCAGTACATGAGGACCAATGTGCAGTACAGTGTGTGATTTGGACGTACAACATCAGCGGACAGTTGACACAAGCCGTACCACAACGTAGGCTGTGCTTCGCCATGCGAATGCCAATGAACAACTGCGAAGGGCATTGAGCATGTACGTCCTACTGCCATCCGCATTACAGTGTATAGCTGCAAGGTGTTTCACATGAAGCGATACTCTGGGGACCGGGCAGTGCGAGTAGCAAACTATATTGCGGGGGTTGCAGTTAGGCAACACTACACTAATTTAACGCGTCGTATGACAATTACAGAGCAGGTTAAGGCCCAACGTGTGTTGGGTTAAGGCCCAACGTGTGTTGGGTTAAGGCCCAACGTGTGTTGGGTTAAGGCCCAACGTGTGTTGGGTTAAGGCCCAACGTGTGTTGGGTTAAGGCCCAACGTGTGTTGGGTTAAGGCCCAACGTGTGTTGGGTTAAGGCCCAACGTGTGTTGGGTTAAGGCCCAACGTGTGTTGGGTTAAGGCCCAACGTGTGTTGGGTTAAGGCCCAACGTGTGTTGGGTTAAGGCCCAACGTGTGTTGGGTTAAGGCCCAACGTGTGTTGGGTTAAGGCCCAACGTGTGTTGGGTTAAGGCCCAACGTGTGTTGGGTTAAGGCCCAACGTGTGTTGGGTTAAGGCCCAACGTGTGTTGGGTTAAGGCCCAACGTGTGTTGGGTTAAGGCCCAACGTGTGTTGGGTTAAGGCCCAACGTGTGTTGGGTTGAGGCCCAACGTGTGTTGGGTTGAGGCGCAACATAGGTTAGGTTGAGGCGCAACATAGGTTAGGTTGAGGCGCAACATGGGTTAGGTTAAGGCGCAACATGGGTTAGGTTAAGGCGCAACATGGGTTAGGTTAAGGCGCAACATGGGTTAGGTTAAGGCGCAACATGGGTTAGGTTAAGGCGCAACATGGGTTAGGTTAAGGCGCAACATGGGTTAGGTTAAGGCGCAACATGGATAGGTTAAGGCGCAACATGGGTTAGGTTAAGGCGCAACATGGGTTAGGTTAAGGCGCAACATGGGTTAGGTTAAGGCGCAACATGGGTTAGGTTAAGGCGCAACATGGGTTAGGTTAAGGCGCAACATGGGTTAGGTTAAGGCGCAACATGGGTTAGGTTAAGGCGCAACATAGGTTAGGTTAAGGCGCAACATGGGTTAGGTTAAGGCGCAACATGGGTTAGGTTAAGGTACAATATGGGTTAGGTTAAGGTACAATATGGGTTAGGTTAAGGTACAATATGGGTTAGGTTAAGGCGCAACATAGGTTAGGTTAAGGCGCAACATAGGTTAGGTTAAGGCGCAACATAGGTTAGGTTAAGGCGCAACATAGGTTAGGTTAAGGCACAACACGGGTTAGGTTAAGGTACAACACGGGTTAGGTTAAGGTACAACACGGGTTAGGTTAAGGTACAACACGGGTTAGGTTAAGGTACAACACGGGTTAGGTTAAGGTACAACACGGGTTAGGTTAAGGTACAACACGGGTTAGGTTAAGGTACAACACGGGTTAGGTTAAGGTACAACACGGGTTAGGTTAAGGTACAACACGGGTTAGGTTAAGGCACAACACGGGTTAGGTTAAGGCACAACACGGGTTAGGTTAAGGCACAACACGGGTTAGGTTAAGGCACAACACGGGTTAGGTTAAGGCACAACACGGGTTAGGTTAAGGCACAATACGGGTTAGGTTAAGGCACAATACGGGTTAGGTTAAGGCACAATACGGGTTAGGTTAAGGCACAATACGGGTTAGGTTAAGGCACAATACGGGTTAGGTTAAGGCACAATACGGGTTAGGTTAAGGCACAATACGGGTTAGGTTAAGGCACAAT
>NC_060121.1:591122917-591125417 GCF_021461395.2 Schistocerca americana
GGGTGCGGCTGAGGGCCAGCCCGTGGTACAGGCCAGGCAGAAGTACGGTGGTGAGGGCGTGGAGGCGCTGTTGCGGCTTGAGCGGAGCTCGGGAGATGACGTCCAGCTGCTCCACGAGGTGGCGTCGTGGGTTGAAAACGCAGCGACCAGCGGTGGAGAATTGCAGTCCCAGGTACCGGAAGGTTTCACCCACACGTAGGGCGGGCACGGTGGCGTTGCCCGCTTTGAAGGTAACGTCGGCGTCGACCTTCACCTTCTTGTCGCGCCCAGACGCGACTAAGGCGAGGGTGAAACACTTCCGGGCGTTGATCTGCAGCCCCAGATGGGCGAGGGCTGCGACGGCTGCGTCGATGAGGGACTGCAATCCCCTCGCGGTCGATGCAAAAAGCAGGACGTCATCTGCGAAGGCCGCAGCGTTAACTCTGCGACCAAGGATCCGAGCTCCGATGTGGGAGGGAAGTTGACTCAAAACATAGTCCACCGCAAAATTGAAAAGGAGGGGGGAGAGGGGGTCACCCTGACGCACACCCCTAGCCGGCTGCAGGGGCACGCCCACGTCGGCGCCGCCCGCTATCACCGTCGTGCTACCCTCGTAACACCTTTCGACGTACTCAATAAAGCAATCCGGCAGGCCATGAGCCCTCAGCACGGGGCGGAGGGCGGCATGGTCCACCGAATCGAACGCTTTAGAGACGTCGATCGATGCCACAAAAACAGAGCGACAGGAGCGGACTGCGTCGGTGAGAGCAGTGTCCAAGATGAAGGTGTTTTCCAACATCCCATCCCGGGGGATGAATGCCCGCTGACGTTCGTCCACAGCACATGCACGCATCAGGCGTGACGCGAGAACCTTGTGAAAGGTCCGCGCCAACACCGAGCAGACCGTAATGGGGCGAAAGTCAGCGGGGGATGTTGGTGCAGCCGTTTTGGGGAGAAGTGACGTCCGGGCGCGAAGCAGACGCTCGGGGAGGGCGCGGGCCAGGAGGAAGAGGTTCAAGAGTTTCACCAGGACTTCATGCGGCAGGCGCCGCAGCTCCGCTGGAGTCAGGCCGTCCGGCCCGGCTGCCGATCCCCTGGGCGGCAAGGCAGCAGCGACCTCCTCACGTGTGACCGGCCCCCATAGGCACTCAGGAGCGACAGGCTCCGAGTGCGGGAGAAGGCGGTCACGGATGAAGCCGGCGGTGGAGATCGGCTTCTTCGTGAAGAGGTCCGCCCAGAAGTCCAGCAGACCGGGGATGTCGGGTGGCGGCTGCAGCAGGGTGCCGTCCAGCAAGCCGCGCACGCAACGTGCACGCGACCTACGGAAGGCGTCCTGTGTCCGCGCGTATTCCCAGCGGCGCCGCTTGCGCTTCTGCAGCGGCGGGGCGGCAGGCGGCCGCTTGGATGGTTGGCGCGGCCGCTGTGTCCTGGTGATCGACCTCTCCCCCCTGGACCCGACCGACGCAAGGGCATCCGGGAGCATGCCCAGGATGACATCGGGCGGCGTGCCCCGCCCCAGACCAATGACTCGATCCAGGGCAGAGAAACGCTGGGCGGAAGCAGGTAGCCCCGCCAGATGCTCCCAGATGGCGGCGTCAGTCGGCCCCTCCGGCGGCGGCCCGGTGGTGTCGGCCGCGAAGTCCTCGGCTGCGTCGACGGGCGGCGCAGCGGCCTCGCCCGCGTCAGGCAGCGAGCTCGCTGCTCCACGGCGGGACGCCGGCTCTTCACCCCGACCGATCTCAAGTGCCTCCATGAATTGGCGGACAAGCTGCTTGTGGGCAGCTTGCCGCCGTCGGCACTTGATTGCCTCAAGCGTTCGGTCGGGGAACATCCTGGTAAGTTCTTGATTTACAAAGAAGAACCGGGCGTCCCTCTCCAGGAACAGTTCGGCCTCTGCCTTGGCGAGCGACAGGACTTCTTCCTCCGTCCACCTCGCGCGATGCCTCTCCGTCACGATCTCAGCGTTGGCGGCCGCAGGGTGTTGGCGGCGGCGATGGACCCCGAGACCGTTCTTCGTGGTAAAAGTGCGGTGGCACTCACTGCAAGCAAAGGGAGCTACACAAACTATCGCATTTTCGTTACGGCCGGTTGGCCGTCATAGTTACTCCCGCCGTTTACCCGCGCTTGCTTGAATTTCTTCACGTTGACATTCAGAGCACTGGGCAGAAATCACATTGCGTCAACACCCGCTAGGGCCATCGCAATGCTTTGTTTTAATTAGACAGTCGGATTCCCCCAGTCCGTGCCAGTTCTGAGTTGATCGTTGAATGGCGGCCGAAGAGAATCCGCGCACCCGCGCGCCCCCGGAGGAGCACGCTAAGGCGGACGCGGCCTCGCAGCAAGGAAGATCCGTGGGAGGCCAAGGCACGGGACCGAGCTCGGATCCTGCACGCAGGTTGAAGCACCGGGGCGCGAACGCCGCGCAGGCGCGCGCATCCTGCACCGCCGGCCAGCACGAGGCCAACCAACGGCGAGAGCAGACCACGCCCGCGCTAAACGCCCGCACTTACCGGCACCCCTA
>NC_060121.1:591130417-591132917 GCF_021461395.2 Schistocerca americana
ATGGCTTAATCTTTGAGACAAGCATATGACTACTGGCAGGATCAACCAGGGAGCTGCGTCAACTAGAGCTGAGCAGCCGGCCGCCCGGGAGTGTGTCCCGGGGGCCCGCGCGAACACGCAAGCGTCCGCTCAATTATTCTGCAAACAGGAGGAGGCTGAGCTCCCCTGCACAATACACCTCGAAACCCTCTCAGGTCCCGGCGGCGCGCAGCGCCGTCCTAAGTACTTGGTCGGGTTCGAGAGTGGCGCAATCGCCCGGAGTTTGGCGAGTAGACGCTTTAGGTGCGACCACCCGTGCTCCCAACTGAGCTTGCCGCTGCCGACAGAGGCCCGGGAGCGTGCTGTCGTGGCATTGCCGGCGGGAGACAACACGCGCCACCTACGGTGGCCGGCAGCTCCAACGCCAGCGCCACAGAAGGACAAAAGCCCCACTTGGGTGCCGAAGCGAACTCTCCCAGCACAGCGCACGCGCCAACACGTCCGCACAGCTGCGATACAATCCACCTGCGAGAACCGCAGAGGCGACCGAGCAGCAGACGGCGTCGCGGCGCCGAGCGCCGGGCGGCGGCGCATCCTCAGCGCACACAGTCCTCAATCGGACCAGCACACTGCAGATGTCCACCGCGCTTCGCACCGGGCCCGCGAGGACCTACTTTGGCCGCACGGCGCCGCGTGCAGGGTGCGCCGGCGCGCAGCTGCGCCGCCTGCCGCCTCCGTCGGCCGGCGCGCCTGCCACTGGCCGCCCCCACCAGCCGGCTGTAGCGCGTGCGCCCACGCACCGCGCGGCCAGCACGCCGGGAGGCCCCCCCTCACCGGCCGGGGACGGTCCCACCCAGCCACCGCCGCGTATCGCTTCACACCCACATGCCATTCACGTTCGTGGGCATGGTGGGTATCGCTGAAACAACCGGTTGGTAGCTCAACCGATCGTCGCCATCACTGATTCACCTCTAGCGAGAACAACCGCACCACAACGGTTTACCAGTTGTTCATTTGCGTAACGTCACCAGCAAACGTAGACGTCCATCGCCATTTGCAAATTCAACGATTGTTGCATGCCTGTGTCAGGTGTCACGACACACTATGTCTGCCCACATACACGCAACAACATGTGCACGCTTCGCGAACACGTGGAAGGTGGCCCCCGTACGTATGCGATGTCCATTGCGCGAACGACTGTCAACCGGCCTCTGTCGCATGTCGCAGATGTGGAACGCAGTGCACCATGCTATCACGGTGTGTGAGAGGAGACGACTACGTCTGACAACACGCGCCACTACATCAACAGACGGCTCATGCTGATCGCCATCCACGGCATACCATACTGCAATCCAGCTCTTATAGGGAGACGACACGTAGCTGAGTGCACAATATTTGGACCGTATGGTTCGCCGTTGTTGGCGCAGTCGTGGTACGGTCACACATGTACCACGATGTATCATTCAGTACATGAGGACCAATGTGCAGTACAGTGTGTGATTTGGACGTACAACATCAGCGGACAGTTGACACAAGCCGTACCACAACGTAGGCTGTGCTTCGCCATGCGAATGCCAATGAACAACTGCGAAGGGCATTGAGCATGTACGTCCTACTGCCATCCGCATTACAGTGTATAGCTGCAAGGTGTTTCACATGAAGCGATACTCTGGGGACCGGGCAGTGCGAGTAGCAAACTATATTGCGGGGGTTGCAGTTAGGCAACACTACACTAATTTAACGCGTCGTATGACAATTACAGAGCAGGTTAAGGCCCAACGTGTGTTGGGTTAAGGCCCAACGTGTGTTGGGTTAAGGCCCAACGTGTGTTGGGTTAAGGCCCAACGTGTGTTGGGTTAAGGCCCAACGTGTGTTGGGTTAAGGCCCAACGTGTGTTGGGTTAAGGCCCAACGTGTGTTGGGTTAAGGCCCAACGTGTGTTGGGTTAAGGCCCAACGTGTGTTGGGTTAAGGCCCAACGTGTGTTGGGTTAAGGCCCAACGTGTGTTGGGTTAAGGCCCAACGTGTGTTGGGTTAAGGCCCAACGTGTGTTGGGTTAAGGCCCAACGTGTGTTGGGTTAAGGCCCAACGTGTGTTGGGTTAAGGCCCAACGTGTGTTGGGTTAAGGCCCAACGTGTGTTGGGTTAAGGCCCAACGTGTGTTGGGTTAAGGCCCAACGTGTGTTGGGTTGAGGCCCAACGTGTGTTGGGTTGAGGCGCAACATAGGTTAGGTTGAGGCGCAACATAGGTTAGGTTGAGGCGCAACATGGGTTAGGTTAAGGCGCAACATGGGTTAGGTTAAGGCGCAACATGGGTTAGGTTAAGGCGCAACATGGGTTAGGTTAAGGCGCAACATGGGTTAGGTTAAGGCGCAACATGGGTTAGGTTAAGGCGCAACATGGGTTAGGTTAAGGCGCAACATGGGTTAGGTTAAGGCGCAACATGGGTTAGGTTAAGGCGCAACATGGGTTAGGTTAAGGCGCAACATGGGTTAGGTTAAGGCGCAACATGGGTTAGGTTAAG
>NC_060121.1:591142917-591147917 GCF_021461395.2 Schistocerca americana
GCCGTTTCTCAGGCTCCCTCTCCGGAATCGAACCCTGATTCCCCGTTACCCGTTACAACCATGGTAGGCGCAGAACCTACCATCGACAGTTGATAAGGCAGACATTTGAAAGATGCGTCGCCGGTACGAGGACCGTGCGATCAGCCCAAAGTTATTCAGAGTCACCAAGGCAAACGGACCGGACGAGCCGACCGATTGGTTTTGATCTAATAAAAGCGTCCCTTCCATCTCTGGTCGGGACTCTGTTTGCATGTATTAGCTCTAGAATTACCACAGTTATCCAAGTAACGTGGGTACGATCTAAGGAACCATAACTGATTTAATGAGCCATTCGCGGTTTCACCTTAATGCGGCTTGTACTGAGACATGCATGGCTTAATCTTTGAGACAAGCATATGACTACTGGCAGGATCAACCAGGGAGCTGCGTCAACTAGAGCTGAGCAGCCGGCCGCCCGGGAGTGTGTCCCGGGGGCCCGCGCGAACACGCAAGCGTCCGCTCAATTATTCTGCAAACAGGAGGAGGCTGAGCTCCCCTGCACAATACACCTCGAAACCCTCTCAGGTCCCGGCGGCGCGCAGCGCCGTCCTAAGTACTTGGTCGGGTTCGAGAGTGGCGCAATCGCCCGGAGTTTGGCGAGTAGACGCTTTAGGTGCGACCACCCGTGCTCCCAACTGAGCTTGCCGCTGCCGACAGAGGCCCGGGAGCGTGCTGTCGTGGCATTGCCGGCGGGAGACAACACGCGCCACCTACGGTGGCCGGCAGCTCCAACGCCAGCGCCACAGAAGGACAAAAGCCCCACTTGGGTGCCGAAGCGAACTCTCCCAGCACAGCGCACGCGCCAACACGTCCGCACAGCTGCGATACAATCCACCTGCGAGAACCGCAGAGGCGACCGAGCAGCAGACGGCGTCGCGGCGCCGAGCGCCGGGCGGCGGCGCATCCTCAGCGCACACAGTCCTCAATCGGACCAGCACACTGCAGATGTCCACCGCGCTTCGCACCGGGCCCGCGAGGACCTACTTTGGCCGCACGGCGCCGCGTGCAGGGTGCGCCGGCGCGCAGCTGCGCCGCCTGCCGCCTCCGTCGGCCGGCGCGCCTGCCACTGGCCGCCCCCACCAGCCGGCTGTAGCGCGTGCGCCCACGCACCGCGCGGCCAGCACGCCGGGAGGCCCCCCCTCACCGGCCGGGGACGGTCCCACCCAGCCACCGCCGCGTATCGCTTCACACCCACATGCCATTCACGTTCGTGGGCATGGTGGGTATCGCTGAAACAACCGGTTGGTAGCTCAACCGATCGTCGCCATCACTGATTCACCTCTAGCGAGAACAACCGCACCACAACGGTTTACCAGTTGTTCATTTGCGTAACGTCACCAGCAAACGTAGACGTCCATCGCCATTTGCAAATTCAACGATTGTTGCATGCCTGTGTCAGGTGTCACGACACACTATGTCTGCCCACATACACGCAACAACATGTGCACGCTTCGCGAACACGTGGAAGGTGGCCCCCGTACGTATGCGATGTCCATTGCGCGAACGACTGTCAACCGGCCTCTGTCGCATGTCGCAGATGTGGAACGCAGTGCACCATGCTATCACGGTGTGTGAGAGGAGACGACTACGTCTGACAACACGCGCCACTACATCAACAGACGGCTCATGCTGATCGCCATCCACGGCATACCATACTGCAATCCAGCTCTTATAGGGAGACGACACGTAGCTGAGTGCACAATATTTGGACCGTATGGTTCGCCGTTGTTGGCGCAGTCGTGGTACGGTCACACATGTACCACGATGTATCATTCAGTACATGAGGACCAATGTGCAGTACAGTGTGTGATTTGGACGTACAACATCAGCGGACAGTTGACACAAGCCGTACCACAACGTAGGCTGTGCTTCGCCATGCGAATGCCAATGAACAACTGCGAAGGGCATTGAGCATGTACGTCCTACTGCCATCCGCATTACAGTGTATAGCTGCAAGGTGTTTCACATGAAGCGATACTCTGGGGACCGGGCAGTGCGAGTAGCAAACTATATTGCGGGGGTTGCAGTTAGGCAACACTACACTAATTTAACGCGTCGTATGACAATTACAGAGCAGGTTAAGGCCCAACGTGTGTTGGGTTAAGGCCCAACGTGTGTTGGGTTAAGGCCCAACGTGTGTTGGGTTAAGGCCCAACGTGTGTTGGGTTAAGGCCCAACGTGTGTTGGGTTAAGGCCCAACGTGTGTTGGGTTAAGGCCCAACGTGTGTTGGGTTAAGGCCCAACGTGTGTTGGGTTAAGGCCCAACGTGTGTTGGGTTAAGGCCCAACGTGTGTTGGGTTAAGGCCCAACGTGTGTTGGGTTAAGGCCCAACGTGTGTTGGGTTAAGGCCCAACGTGTGTTGGGTTAAGGCCCAACGTGTGTTGGGTTAAGGCCCAACGTGTGTTGGGTTAAGGCCCAACGTGTGTTGGGTTAAGGCCCAACGTGTGTTGGGTTAAGGCCCAACGTGTGTTGGGTTAAGGCCCAACGTGTGTTGGGTTAAGGCCCAACGTGTGTTGGGTTAAGGCCCAACGTGTGTTGGGTTAAGGCCCAACGTGTGTTGGGTTAAGGCCCAACGTGTGTTGGGTTGAGGCCCAACGTGTGTTGGGTTGAGGCGCAACATAGGTTAGGTTGAGGCGCAACATAGGTTAGGTTGAGGCGCAACATGGGTTAGGTTAAGGCGCAACATGGGTTAGGTTAAGGCGCAACATGGGTTAGGTTAAGGCGCAACATGGGTTAGGTTAAGGCGCAACATGGGTTAGGTTAAGGCGCAACATGGGTTAGGTTAAGGCGCAACATGGGTTAGGTTAAGGCGCAACATGGGTTAGGTTAAGGCGCAACATGGGTTAGGTTAAGGCGCAACATGGGTTAGGTTAAGGCGCAACATGGGTTAGGTTAAGGCGCAACATGGGTTAGGTTAAGGCGCAACATGGGTTAGGTTAAGGCGCAACATAGGTTAGGTTAAGGCGCAACATGGGTTAGGTTAAGGCGCAACATGGGTTAGGTTAAGGTACAATATGGGTTAGGTTAAGGTACAATATGGGTTAGGTTAAGGTACAATATGGGTTAGGTTAAGGCGCAACATAGGTTAGGTTAAGGCGCAACATAGGTTAGGTTAAGGCGCAACATAGGTTAGGTTAAGGCGCAACATAGGTTAGGTTAAGGTACAACACGGGTTAGGTTAAGGTACAACACGGGTTAGGTTAAGGTACAACACGGGTTAGGTTAAGGTACAACACGGGTTAGGTTAAGGTACAACACGGGTTAGGTTAAGGTACAACACGGGTTAGGTTAAGGTACAACACGGGTTAGGTTAAGGTACAACACGGGTTAGGTTAAGGTACAACACGGGTTAGGTTAAGGTACAACACGGGTTAGGTTAAGGTACAACACGGGTTAGGTTAAGGCACAACACGGGTTAGGTTAAGGCACAATACGGGTTAGGTTAAGGCACAACACGGGTTAGGTTAAGGCACAACACGGGTTAGGTTAAGGCACAACACGGGTTAGGTTAAGGCACAATACGGGTTAGGTTAAGGCACAATACGGGTTAGGTTAAGGCACAATACGGGTTAGGTTAAGGCACAATACGGGTTAGGTTAAGGCACAATACGGGTTAGGTTAAGGCACAATACGGGTTAGGTTAAGGCACAATACGGGTTAGGTTAAGGCACAATACGGGTTAGGTTAAGGCACAATACGGGTTAGGTTAAGGCACAATACGGGTTAGGTTAAGGCACAATACGGGTTAGGTTAAGGCACAATACGGGTTAGGTTAAGGCACAATACGGGTTAGGTTAAGGCACAATACGGGTTAGGTTAAGGCACAATACGGGTTAGGTTAAGGCACAATACGGGTTAGGTTAAGGCACAATACGGGTTAGGTTAAGGTACACATTGTTGTAAGGAAAGGTGTTTTGGGGGGGGGGGGCCGGTTTGTTGATTGTGATTATCGTAAGTAAATGACTGCGGCATCATCTGATTTGGCACGTCAGGGTGCACCTTTGGCTCATGACAGGCGGCGCTCTGATTCCATGCTTGTGGCAGACCTGTGTCTTTCATTCCTGCCATTGTTTTTGTGGTGTGACAGGAGGCAGTATTGTGATGTTGGGTGCACCCCTGTGTAGGACATGTGTGGGTGTTGGTGGCTTAGCTGAGCAATGGTGGTTGTCGGAAGGGTGGGATATTCTGTTTTCCGAGTGGACCTCCCGGTCTGGTTATGATAGTGTGGATTGTCTAATGTGGCAGAGAGGATGCACTGGGTGTTGTTCCATGCTGGTGCTTACATATTGTCTGTGTGCCTGTTACAGGCAGAGAGTAGTGCGTGATAAGAGTGTCTGGCTGACGTGTGATTGTGAGCAGAGTCTTTCAGCATGTATACGGACAGTTGTATACATTATCTGTATTCTGATGGCTCTATCTATTACTAATCAGCGCCGTGTATACGTTTAATCCGGTTCCAGTCGAAACTATTGTATCTCTGTACATTAGTGACACGGCGAGCCCGCTATGTAGTTACTCGTCTCGGCAGCTTCCACCGGTGTATGGCAAATGATTATAAGGAATCAGTCTAGTCGTCAATACCGATAGTGTGACGTCACATGTCTGGGGTGGGGGACGCTGCGCCCTTCCGGTGGGTCATGGCCTAGGAAGACTCTTCCCACGCAGGGGGGCTTGGACTGTCATTGACTCTTCCGAGTAATATACTTGCCGTACGTTTTTGCGACTGCGAGTGCAACGCTCACCGGTACCGACATGGATGGAGCGCCTCCTAGCTGCCGCTGAGCATCTGCATTCGTACAGAGAGCAACGCGATCGCGTCTGTAGCTCGTACGTGGTACAGCTCGCAGCTCATGTATATGGACAGCGGGAATGTCGCATATTGGACATAACTCTTCATGAAACGCACGTTATAGGGGTGGATTGCACATTGCGAGTGCGAGCAAAGTCCGCCGTTCATCCGC
>NC_060121.1:591152917-591160417 GCF_021461395.2 Schistocerca americana
AGACTGCCGTCTTGCCCGTTGCACGGAATCCTGGTATCGGGCTTTGAGGCGACGATAGATCCTGAGATGGTACTGTCTCTCTTCTTGCATGAAGCTCCTCTGATAGTTACTCCTCGCCCGTCTGACAGATCGCTTGAGCTCAGTCAGCTCGGGGGGCCACGGAGTAGACTGTTTGCGAACAAACCTTGCCATCCGAGGAACAGACACAGCAATAGCCGCCACAACAGATGCAACCAATTCGTCCACCGCCTCGTCCACATTATGTATCTCCGCGTCCGGTCCCAGCCCTGGAGGACGAAACACCTGTGCCAGCCGGTTCCAGTTCGTCTTTTGATAGTTATATCTCTCCACCCAGTCCCCAGGATCTTCTTCAAGCTCCATATAGTAATCAAAAAATATGCAATTATGATCACTAATTGTGAGATTACTCACAACTCTCCAATTCCTGACGTGCGGTGCTGCTCTTTGAGTTGCAAGCGTAACATCTATGTTAGAAACAGCACCCGCTCTTCCTGAATAGGTAGGCGGGTTGCCAGGTTGATTTATAACGTCAAGCTGCATCTGCATTATAAGATTTTCCAGCTCAGCTCCCCGCTCATCCTGCTCAACACTAAACCACAATGGGGACTTTGCATTAGCGTCCATACACACAATAACCGGCTTTCCCTGCAACCTTCTTAGAATCCAGTCCAACTGATTAAGAAATCCAATAATGTGTTGTCTGAATTGGCAGTATACATTAACAAAGAATAACAAATGCGACATCAGATTAAGTTGGACCACAATCACATGATCGTTACAGAATTGTGTAAGCACAGTTGTTTTAATACATTTATTCAAAACGACAACCGCGCTCATGGGATTCTCACCAGAGAACACCACTTGCGCGGTTGCTGGAAATCCAGGAATCCGACCAGCACAGGAGGCAGGTTCTTGAATTACTAATATATCCAATAAATCGTCTTCCGCGATTTTTCTAAGCTCTTGCGTAACCAAGTGGCTACGCATTGCATTAATTTGCAATACTTTAAAACACCCCATCAACCAGGGGGATAAAAGACATGCAGGCGGCTGGCGGGCCATGACTTCGAGAGGTCTACCACATTTCTACCGTACATCTTTACCATGTCTTTGTATATTTTCTCAAGATCAAATTTACGGCCTCGCCTGGCAAACACCTGCTGCACCAACTCCTTTAAGTCATCCGGTTGCGACGGAAGATTTGCCGCGTGCAAACTTATGCAATCCACGTCCTCCAAGGCTGGATACGTGATATCTCCACCATTACTATGTCCTGTCCTCACAAGCTGCCTCAGTGCAATTGTTAACAATGCCGGCTCCTCGAGCCTGTTTAAACGCAACTTGCGTTCAAAGTCATCGTACACCCCTCCTGGACCAACTGCATTGTAAGAAGTACCTTCACCATTCAGCTTTACATTATTTACAGTATTCAACTTTACATTATTTACAGTATCCTCATCTAAACTACTACTACCACCACTACCACCACCACCACTAGTATCTTCAGTAGGGACTTTGCTCACATCTTCTTGATTCGATATCTGCAAATCTTGCTTCCCAGGCTCCTTCAACTTGGTACTCGACAGTCGACTAGTTAGCCGACCGACCGCTGTCTCCAAGTCGACATCCGTCTGGATGCCGACGTCAACCATCGATCCTCCAGTGGTGTCCCGTACCTCTTCCGGGTTGTACAGCGAACCTGTGGACAAAGCTTTACTAATTAGCTTACCCCGTTCCGCGTCCCTTTTCATTTTACTTGGTGATTTCTTTTTCGGCGCCTTAAGGGTCGCCATAATCAGTCCTTTGTATTATTCTATCGAGGAACATCCGGTAGGTGGGGCAGTCTTTCGGTCCACCACACTTTCTCCCCCTCTTTTTGCACGGTATGCAAATGGGGGCTTTGTCCTTGTTAGGACAGGCCTTTCTTTCATGACCCGCCTGCCCACAATGGGCACACAAGGCATGTTCTTCATGACAGTACTTGTTTGTATGATTTAAATCTTGACATTTGGTGCACCGTGGCACCGCCAAATAGTCCTTTATATTTAATGCCGAATAACCGACATATAGTCTGCCTATTCTGGTGAGAGGTTTCCATAATTCAGGTGAAACCTCCACTACGTGATGCACTGTGACTTTTTCTCTAGGTCCAACTTTAAATCTTAATCTAAACTGGGTATCAAACTCTTCCCTCGTCATTGTCGCGTCAAAATTCTGTACATATATTGCATCCATCAAGCTGTCGGCATTCATGTATGATGGAACATCATAAAGGCACATCAAAGGCCTTCGCCTCCGTGGCGGTTCGCACTTGACCTTGGCAGCCAGCTGAGGATTTGTCATGATCCGCAGGCTGTCCTCCGGAGTTGCCGTCTCAACAATCAGAACATTTTTCGCGGTTCTTACAGTGTTAATTTTTATTTTATCCCGTTTTGGATCAATGCATTTTTCAAATGCAGTCTTAACTGCCCGGATGTCCTCCCCTTCTTTCGGCTTAATGAACACTGTTGGTACACTTTTCTTAATATTTTCTTGAATGGTTTCTTTTGCCGTCGGCGCCTTTACCACAGGGGTACTCGCAACCGCGGCATATGATTTTACAACTGGTGGCTGATTCCTAAGACGTTCGTTTTCTTTCTGTAATTCGATCAGTCTACCTTCTAATTGGGAATGGGCCATCGCCCACCTGGCAACACAATCCCGAATATTATTAATCGCCACGTTACTGATCTTTCCATTCTTTACACTGGAATCTAATAAACTCAAGAAACGAGCATGACGCTCGGCTACAGACAAATCTTCGTCGCGAACGGATTCAACCTCGAGCGCATGATCACTCTCCACTAGTTCGGCCATAATGACAGATGAAGAGTGAAAAAATGAAGGCCCGTCTCTTTCCCCGGACCGGCCTCTCTGGCATGGGGGGAGGCTAAATGCAGCTCGCTCACCGGTCCCGCCCCTTGACCAAGAGCTTTCAACAACTGAGCTGCTAGGTTTAGCACGCCGTGGGAACAGCGCACTAGTCCTCTTCGACTGCTGCATCATCGAAGTTTTCTCCCGCTCCCTTACCGACGAATGCCTCCCGCATTCCGGGAGAGCGGATTCACCCTCCGTCCTTCGCCCCCTACTAGGCCGAGTTTCCACCAAAAGGCTAAAGACCCGGTCCTACTCAGGTGCCGGGCCGGTCCCCCAGACGTTCGGGGGTCTGGACCCATCTAACCTAACCGGGGACGTGTCACCACGCCCCGGCTTGGCGGATCATGCCCCGGAATTCCAGGGGCAAGGCGGGTGACCTTCGCCGACTTGGGCCAGGATCCCGCCGCGACAAATGCAGCAGCCGGAACCGGCGTACAAGATATTCAGTATGCCGTCGCGCCCCTGCCCTTCGGTCGCCCGAAGGCTTAACAGCTGCACCCCGAGAAGGCGAGCAGGAGCACTTGAGAAGGAGAGGCTAAGATGTTCGAGTCGCATCCTTCCCCTGCTGCCTATTACCAACCATGAGCCCACGCAAATCGGGGCACATAGCATGAGACAGCCGCAGCTAGTAGATAGGGACAGCGGGAATCTCGTTAATCCATTCATGCGCGTCACTAATTAGATGACGAGGCATTTGGCTACTCAACAGCCGTCTTTATTCAATTACTTGAATAACACAAAAATATATACATATACATATATAATGCGTGGCAGGTGTTTGACGCCATGTCCGCCACCGAGGTGGGGACTTACAGGGCGGTACCACAAGATAAAAGTATATAACTAACATACACATATACATATATATTAGTGCAGAAGAACAACAAAAACACAAATTAAAGACATAAAGAAGGAAGAACAAAGACGGTTTATTCCTCCTGTGGATAGGCCCCAGGAGTCAAGGCGAAGAAAATAACCAGCATCCTATCCGACGCCGGCTCGCTCCATCGGACTGTGCGCCGTCATATGTTCGAAAATGCGATAGCTCGTGCAGCAGCTTTGCAGTACTCTCGTGCTGAGCACCGCCAGTTCTCGGGGTCTAAATCCAAGTGCGGAGAGATCTCCGGCCGACGCTGGAGACCATACACCCCTCCAATTCAATGTCGCGGTGGACACTGTAACCTCCTCAACGTCACGGTGCAGGTTGGAGATGGCACGCCTGATGGACGGCGTGTTGTAGTAGGCCGCTTTCTCGGAGTGACACCAGTCGAGCCGGAGATGGTCTCCGACTACCTGGGCGTCGATGACGCGGGCGATGCCGTCTTTAACCGCCACCACGTCAGGCTTGCGGATTCCCTCAGGTGTGCGGAGGTGGGGCTCCACAGAGACGTTGAAGCCCCTCTGCGCGAGTCCACGGGCGACATAGCGCACGATCGCGTCATGCCGCTTAACCCGGGACCCGTGCGTCCTGAAGCAAGCCTGTAACACGTGGTTGGCGGTCTCTACGGCCTGGCAGCCCGCGCGGCATCTGGTGTCCGCCTCCCGCCCGCGACTGCGCCGTGCCTTCGTGGGGAAGGCGTTGATGCGGGCGCGGAGAGCGTCGATGAAGTTACGCCCAGATAGCAGGCGACTGGTGTCAGCGACCCACTGGTGTTGCCCCTTGACGGCGGCGGAAGATGACAGCGCCGCACCGTCAAAGGCAACGTGCAGGCGCGCGGCCCACATCTCTCCAACCTGCGTCGACGATTTGAGGAGGTGGCCCTCCCACATAAGATGCCGCTCCAGCGCCTCAATCTCACGCTGCACCTCGTCCCGGCCTGCACCGTCGGCGGCTGGCCCAATCCTCTTCAGCGCCAGGAGACGGGACCGGCGAAGTGTTGGCCCCATCCATCGGCATGATGGGATGCCGAGGCCTCCCTGGGCTACAGGAGCGTGGAAGTAGCCCAGGGGAGTGTCCGCCGGAAGGCGGAACCATCTCCTGACGGCGGCACGGATGGTCACATCTGCCGCTTTCAACGCACCCACTCGGGTGCGGCTGAGGGCCAGCCCGTGGTACAGGCCAGGCAGAAGTACGGTGGTGAGGGCGTGGAGGCGCTGTTGCGGCTTGAGCGGAGCTCGGGAGATGACGTCCAGCTGCTCCACCAGGTGGCGTCGTGGGTTGAAAACGCAGCGACCAGCGGTGGAGAATTGCAGTCCCAGGTACCGGAAGGTTTCACCCACACGTAGGGCGGGCACGGTGGCGTTGCCCGCTTTGAAGGTAACGTCGGCGTCGACCTTCACCTTCTTGTCGCGCCCAGACGCGACTAAGGCGAGGGTGAAACACTTCCGGGCGTTGATCTGCAGCCCCAGATGGGCGAGGGCTGCGACGGCTGCGTCGATGAGGGACTGCAATCCCCTCGCGGTCGATGCAAAAAGCAGGACGTCATCTGCGAAGGCCGCAGCGTTAACTCTGCGACCAAGGATCCGAGCTCCGATGTGGGAGGGAAGTTGACTCAAAACATAGTCCACCGCAAAATTGAAAAGGAGGGGGGAGAGGGGGTCACCCTGACGCACACCCCTAGCCGGCTGCAGGGGCACGCCCACGTCGGCGCCGCCCGCTATCACCGTCGTGCTACCCTCGTAACACCTTTCGACGTACTCAATAAAGCAATCCGGCAGGCCATGAGCCCTCAGCACGGGGCGGAGGGCGGCATGGTCCACCGAATCGAACGCTTTAGAGACGTCGATCGATGCCACAAAAACAGAGCGACAGGAGCGGACTGCGTCGGTGAGAGCAGTGTCCAAGATGAAGGTGTTTTCCAACATCCCATCCCGGGGGATGAATGCCCGCTGACGTTCGTCCACAGCACATGCACGCATCAGGCGTGACGCGAGAACCTTGTGAAAGGTCCGCGCCAACACCGAGCAGACCGTAATGGGGCGAAAGTCAGCGGGGGATGTTGGTGCAGCCGTTTTGGGGAGAAGTGACGTCCGGGCGCGAAGCAGACGCTCGGGGAGGGCGCGGGCCAGGAGGAAGAGGTTCAAGAGTTTCACCAGGACTTCATGCGGCAGGCGCCGCAGCTCCGCTGGAGTCAGGCCGTCCGGCCCGGCTGCCGATCCCCTGGGCGGCAAGGCAGCAGCGACCTCCTCACGTGTGACCGGCCCCCATAGGCACTCAGGAGCGACAGGCTCCGAGTGCGGGAGAAGGCGGTCACGGATGAAGCCGGCGGTGGAGATCGGCTTCTTCGTGAAGAGGTCCGCCCAGAAGTCCAGCAGACCGGGGATGTCGGGTGGCGGCTGCAGCAGGGTGCCGTCCAGCAAGCCGCGCACGCAACGTGCACGCGACCTACGGAAGGCGTCCTGTGTCCGCGCGTATTCCCAGCGGCGCCGCTTGCGCTTCTGCAGCGGCGGGGCGGCAGGCGGCCGCTTGGATGGTTGGCGCGGCCGCTGTGTCCTGGTGATCGACCTCTCCCCCCTGGACCCGACCGACGCAAGGGCATCCGGGAGCATGCCCAGGATGACATCGGGCGGCGTGCCCCGCCCCAGACCAATGACTCGATCCAGGGCAGAGAAACGCTGGGCGGAAGCAGGTAGCCCCGCCAGATGCTCCCAGATGGCGGCGTCAGTCGGCCCCTCCGGCGGCGGCCCGGTGGTGTCGGCCGCGAAGTCCTCGGCTGCGTCGACGGGCGGCGCAGCGGCCTCGCCCGCGTCAGGCAGCGAGCTCGCTGCTCCACGGCGGGACGCCGGCTCTTCACCCCGACCGATCTCAAGTGCCTCCATGAATTGGCGGACAAGCTGCTTGTGGGCAGCTTGCCGCCGTCGGCACTTGATTGCCTCAAGCGTTCGGTCGGGGAACATCCTGGTAAGTTCTTGATTTACAAAGAAGAACCGGGCGTCCCTCTCCAGGAACAGTTCGGCCTCTGCCTTGGCGAGCGACAGGACTTCTTCCTCCGTCCACCTCGCGCGATGCCTCTCCGTCACGATCTCAGCGTTGGCGGCCGCAGGGTGTTGGCGGCGGCGATGGACCCCGAGACCGTTCTTCGTGGTAAAAGTGCGGTGGCACTCACTGCAAGCAAAGGGAGCTACACAAACTATCGCATTTTCGTTACGGCCGGTTGGCCGTCATAGTTACTCCCGCCGTTTACCCGCGCTTGCTTGAATTTCTTCACGTTGACATTCAGAGCACTGGGCAGAAATCACATTGCGTCAACACCCGCTAGGGCCATCGCAATGCTTTGTTTTAATTAGACAGTCGGATTCCCCCAGTCCGTGCCAGTTCTGAGTTGATCGTTGAATGGCGGCCGAAGAGAATCCGCGCACCCGCGCGCCCCCGGAGGAGCACGCTAAGGCGGACGCGGCCTCGCAGCAAGGAAGATCCGTGGGAGGCCAAGGCACGGGACCGAGCTCGGATCCTGCACGCAGGTTGAAGCACCGGGGCGCGAACGCCGCGCAGGCGCGCGCATCCTGCACCGCCGGCCAGCACGAGGCCAACCAACGGCGAGAGCAGACCACGCCCGCGCTAAACGCCCGCACTTACCGGCACCCCTACGGCACTCACCTCGCCCAGGCCCGGCACGTTAGCGC
>NC_060121.1:591165417-591167917 GCF_021461395.2 Schistocerca americana
CAGGATCAACCAGGGAGCTGCGTCAACTAGAGCTGAGCAGCCGGCCGCCCGGGAGTGTGTCCCGGGGGCCCGCGCGAACACGCAAGCGTCCGCTCAATTATTCTGCAAACAGGAGGAGGCTGAGCTCCCCTGCACAATACACCTCGAAACCCTCTCAGGTCCCGGCGGCGCGCAGCGCCGTCCTAAGTACTTGGTCGGGTTCGAGAGTGGCGCAATCGCCCGGAGTTTGGCGAGTAGACGCTTTAGGTGCGACCACCCGTGCTCCCAACTGAGCTTGCCGCTGCCGACAGAGGCCCGGGAGCGTGCTGTCGTGGCATTGCCGGCGGGAGACAACACGCGCCACCTACGGTGGCCGGCAGCTCCAACGCCAGCGCCACAGAAGGACAAAAGCCCCACTTGGGTGCCGAAGCGAACTCTCCCAGCACAGCGCACGCGCCAACACGTCCGCACAGCTGCGATACAATCCACCTGCGAGAACCGCAGAGGCGACCGAGCAGCAGACGGCGTCGCGGCGCCGAGCGCCGGGCGGCGGCGCATCCTCAGCGCACACAGTCCTCAATCGGACCAGCACACTGCAGATGTCCACCGCGCTTCGCACCGGGCCCGCGAGGACCTACTTTGGCCGCACGGCGCCGCGTGCAGGGTGCGCCGGCGCGCAGCTGCGCCGCCTGCCGCCTCCGTCGGCCGGCGCGCCTGCCACTGGCCGCCCCCACCAGCCGGCTGTAGCGCGTGCGCCCACGCACCGCGCGGCCAGCACGCCGGGAGGCCCCCCCTCACCGGCCGGGGACGGTCCCACCCAGCCACCGCCGCGTATCGCTTCACACCCACATGCCATTCACGTTCGTGGGCATGGTGGGTATCGCTGAAACAACCGGTTGGTAGCTCAACCGATCGTCGCCATCACTGATTCACCTCTAGCGAGAACAACCGCACCACAACGGTTTACCAGTTGTTCATTTGCGTAACGTCACCAGCAAACGTAGACGTCCATCGCCATTTGCAAATTCAACGATTGTTGCATGCCTGTGTCAGGTGTCACGACACACTATGTCTGCCCACATACACGCAACAACATGTGCACGCTTCGCGAACACGTGGAAGGTGGCCCCCGTACGTATGCGATGTCCATTGCGCGAACGACTGTCAACCGGCCTCTGTCGCATGTCGCAGATGTGGAACGCAGTGCACCATGCTATCACGGTGTGTGAGAGGAGACGACTACGTCTGACAACACGCGCCACTACATCAACAGACGGCTCATGCTGATCGCCATCCACGGCATACCATACTGCAATCCAGCTCTTATAGGGAGACGACACGTAGCTGAGTGCACAATATTTGGACCGTATGGTTCGCCGTTGTTGGCGCAGTCGTGGTACGGTCACACATGTACCACGATGTATCATTCAGTACATGAGGACCAATGTGCAGTACAGTGTGTGATTTGGACGTACAACATCAGCGGACAGTTGACACAAGCCGTACCACAACGTAGGCTGTGCTTCGCCATGCGAATGCCAATGAACAACTGCGAAGGGCATTGAGCATGTACGTCCTACTGCCATCCGCATTACAGTGTATAGCTGCAAGGTGTTTCACATGAAGCGATACTCTGGGGACCGGGCAGTGCGAGTAGCAAACTATATTGCGGGGGTTGCAGTTAGGCAACACTACACTAATTTAACGCGTCGTATGACAATTACAGAGCAGGTTAAGGCCCAACGTGTGTTGGGTTAAGGCCCAACGTGTGTTGGGTTAAGGCCCAACGTGTGTTGGGTTAAGGCCCAACGTGTGTTGGGTTAAGGCCCAACGTGTGTTGGGTTAAGGCCCAACGTGTGTTGGGTTAAGGCCCAACGTGTATTGGGTTAAGGCCCAACGTGTGTTGGGTTAAGGCCCAACGTGTGTTGGGTTAAGGCCCAACGTGTGTTGGGTTAAGGCCCAACGTGTGTTGGGTTAAGGCCCAACGTGTGTTGGGTTAAGGCCCAACGTGTGTTGGGTTAAGGCCCAACGTGTGTTGGGTTAAGGCCCAACGTGTGTTGGGTTAAGGCCCAACGTGTGTTGGGTTAAGGCCCAACGTGTGTTGGGTTAAGGCCCAACGTGTGTTGGGTTAAGGCCCAACGTGTGTTGGGTTAAGGCCCAACGTGTGTTGGGTTAAGGCCCAACGTGTGTTGGGTTAAGGCCCAACGTGTGTTGGGTTAAGGCCCAATGTGTGTTGGGTTAAGGCCCAACGTGTGTTGGGTTAAGGCCCAACGTGTGTTGGGTTGAGGCCCAACGTGTGTTGGGTTGAGGCGCAACATAGGTTAGGTTGAGGCGCAACATAGGTTAGGTTGAGGCGCAACATGGGTTAGGTTAAGGCGCAACATGGGTTAGGTTAAGGCGCAACATGGGTTAGGTTAAGGCGCAACATGGGTTAGGTTAAGGCGCAACATGGGTTAGGTTAAGGCGCAACATGGGTTAGGTTAAGGCGCAACATGGGTTAGGTTAAGGCGCAACATGGGTT
>NC_060121.1:591172917-591177917 GCF_021461395.2 Schistocerca americana
CTTCTGGGAGTGACACCAGTCGAGCCGGAGGTGGTCTCCGACTATCTGGGCGTCGACCACGCGGGCGATGCCGTCTTTGACCGCCACCACGTCAGGCTTGCGGATGCCCTCAGGTGTTCGGAGGTGGGGCTCCACAGAGACATTGAAGCCCCTCTGCGCGAGTCCACGGGCGACATAACGCACTACAGCGTCATGGCGCTTGACCCGGGACCCGTGCGTCCTAAAGCAAGCCTGAAGTACGTGGTTGGCGGTCTCCACGGCCTGGCACCCCGCGCGGCATCTGGTGTCCGCCTCCCGCCCGCGACTGCGCCGTGCCTTCGTAGGGAAGGCGTTGATGCGGGCGCGGAGGGCGTCGATGTATTCACGCCCAGATAGCAGGCGACTGGTGTCGGCGACCCACTGATGTTGGCCACTGACGGCGGCAGAAGATGACAGTGCCGCACCGTCAATGGCGATGTGTAGGCGCGCCGCCCACATTTCCCCAACCTGCGTTGACGATTTGAGGAGGTGGCCCTCCCACATTAGGTGGCGCTCCAGCACCTCGATCTCATGCTGCACCTCATCCATGCCTGCACCGTCGCAGGCTGGCCCTATCTTCTTCAGCGCCAGGAGACGGGACCGACGGAGGGTCGGACCCATCCATCGGCAAGATGGAATGCCGAGGCCCCCCTGGGCAACAGGAGCGTGGAAGTATCCCAGGGGGGTGTCCGCCGGAAGGCGGAACCATCTCCTGACGGCGGCCCGGATGGTAACGTCGGCCGACTTCAATGCACCCACCCGGGTGCGGCTGAGGGCCAGCCCGTGGTACAGGCCAGGGAGAAGTACGTTGGTGAGAGCGTGGAGGCGCTGTTGCGGCTTCAGCGGAGCTCGGGAGATGACGTCAAGCTGCTCCACCAGGTGGCTACGTGGATTGAAGACACAGCGACCCGCCGTGGAAAATTGCAGCCCCAGGTACCGGAAGGTTTCACCCACACGCAGGGCAGGCATGGTGGTATTGCCTGCTGTGAAGGTGACATTGCTGTCCACCTTCACCTTCTTCTCGCGCCCTGACGCGACTAAGGCGAGGGTGAAACACTTCCGGGCGTTGATCTGCAGCCCCAGGTGGGCGAGGGCTGCGGTAGCTGCGTCGATGAGGGACTGCAAGCCCCTCGGGGTCGCTGCAAACAGCAAGACGTCATCTGCAAAGGCCGCAGCGTTGACTCTGCGACCGAGGATCCGAGCTCCGATGTGGGAGGGCAGTTGGCCTAAAACGTAGTCCACCGCAAAGTTGAACAGGAGGGGGGAGAGGGGATCGCCCTGGCGAACGCCCCGTGCTGGCTGCACAGACACGCCCACGCCGGCGCCGTCCGCTATCACTGTCGTGCTGCCCTCGTAGCACCGCTCGACATACTCGACAAAGCAATCCGGCAGGCCATGCGCCTTCAGCACGGGGCGAAGGGCAGCATGATCTACCGAATCGAATGCCTTAGATACGTCGATCGATGCCACAAAGACAGAGCGGCAGGAGCGAACTGCGTCGGTGAGAGCAGTGTCCAAGATGAAGGTATTTTCCAACATCCCATCCCGAGGGATGAATGCCCGCTGACGTTCGTCCACAGCACATGCGCGCATCAGGCGTGACGCGAGAACCTTGTGAAAGGTCCGCGCCAACACCGAGCAGACCGTAATGGGGCGAAAGTCAGCGGGGGATGTTGGTGCAGCCGTTTTCGGGAGAAGGGACGTCCGCGCGCGAAGCAGGCGTTCCGGAAGGGCGCGGGCCAGAAGGAAGAGATTCATCACTTTCACCAGGACTTCGTGCGGCAGGCGCCGCAACTCCGCTGGGGTAAGGCCGTCCGGCCCGGCTGCTGATCCCCTGGGCGGCAACGCGGCGGCGACCTCCTCATGTGTGACCGGCCCCCATATGCACTCGAGAGCGACAGGCTCTGAGTGCGGGAGGAGGCGGTCACGAATGAAGCCCGCGGTGGAGATGGGCTTCTTGGTGAAGAGGTCCGCCCAGAAGTCCAGCAGACCAGGGATGGCAGGTGGCGGCTGGAGCAGGGTGCCATCCAAGAGGCCGCGCACGCAACGTGCACGCGACCGTCGGAAGGCATCCTGCGTTCTCGCGTACTCCCAGCGGCGCCGCTTGCGCTTCTGCGTCGGCGGCGCGGCAGGCGGCCGCTTCGATGGTTGGCGCGGCCGCTGTGTCCTGGTGATCGATCTCTCCCCTCTGGACCCGACCGACGCAAGGGCATCCGGGAGCATGCCCAGGATGACATCGGGCGGCGTGCCCCGCCCCAGACCTATGACACGATCCAGGGCAGAGAAACGCTGGGCGGAAGCGGGTAGCCCCGCCAGATGCTCCCAGATGGCGGCGTCAGTCGGCCCCTCCGGCGGCGGCCCGGTGGTGTCGGCCGCGAAGTCCTCAGCTGCGTCGACGGGCGGCGCAGCGGCCTCGCCCGCGTCAGGCAGCGGGCTCGCTGCTCCCCGGCGGGATGCCGGCTCTTCCCCCCGACCGATCTCAAGCGCCTCCATGAATTGGCGGACAAGCTGCTTGTGGGCAGCTTGCCGCCGTCGGCACTTGATTGCCTCGAGCGTTCGGTCGGGGAACATCCTGATGAGTTCTTGATTGACGAAGAAGAACCGGGCGTCCCTCTCGAGGAACAGTTCGGCCTCCGCCTTGGCGAGCGACAGGACTTCTTCCTCCGTCCACCTCGCGCGATGCCTCTCCGTGACGATCTCCGCGTTGGCGGCCGCAAGATGTTGGCGGCGGCGATGGACCCCGAGACCGTTCTTGGTTGTAAAGCTGCGGTGGCACTCACTACAGGTATACATAGCTGCAAAAGTTACAAGATTTTCGGCACGGCCGGTTGGCCGGCTAGGTGCTGGGGGAGTTGGGGTGGCACCTTCAGCGGAAGGGCCACCACTTATTCTCTGCTTACTGCCCCCAACTAAAAAAGGGATAGTGCGAGGGGGGGCTGGTAACCCCCCCAAGCCCCTGGTGCGGTCTTCCACTCTGCGAAATCAGCGGGCCCACGAGAAGGGGAGAAGACCGCAGGAGAGGAGAGGCTAAGAGGGCTAGGCCCATGTATTGCGCATCACTCCCCCTGTAACTATAACCCAAGGAAGGCACCTCGCAGCAGCAGCACGACTACATCAAGACCGCACTTCGAGAAGCCAAGTCCGGATGCAGCCACACCGCCGCCACTTGGCCACCTTAAGAGAGTCATAGTTACTCCCGCCGTTTACCCGCGCTTGCTTGAATTTCTTCACGTTGACATTCAGAGCACTGGGCAGAAATCACATTGCGTCAACACCCGCTAGGGCCATCGCAATGCTTTGTTTTAATTAGACAGTCGGATTCCCCCAGTCCGTGCCAGTTCTGAGTTGATCGTTGAATGGCGGCCGAAGAGAATCCGCGCACCCGCGCGCCCCCGGAGGAGCACGCTAAGGCGGACGCGGCCTCGCAGCAAGGAAGATCCGTGGGAGGCCAAGGCACGGGACCGAGCTCGGATCCTGCACGCAGGTTGAAGCACCGGGGCGCGAACGCCGCGCAGGCGCGCGCATCCTGCACCGCCGGCCAGCACGAGGCCAACCAACGGCGAGAGCAGACCACGCCCGCGCTAAACGCCCGCACTTACCGGCACCCCTACGGCACTCACCTCGCCCAGGCCCGGCACGTTAGCGCTGACCCACTTCCCGACCAAGCCCGACACGCCCCGATCCTCAGAGCCAATCCTTATCCCGAAGTTACGGATCCAATTTGCCGACTTCCCTTACCTACATTATTCTATCGACTAGAGGCTCTTCACCTTGGAGACCTGCTGCGGATATGGGTACGAACCGGCGCGACACCTCCACGTGGCCCTCTCCCGGATTTTCAAGGTCCGAGGGGAAGATCGGGACACCGCCGCAACTGCGGTGCTCTTCGCGTTCCAAACCCTATCTCCCTGCTAGAGGATTCCAGGGAACTCGAACGCTCATGCAGAAAAGAAAACTCTTCCCCGATCTCCCGACGGCGTCTCCGGGTCCTTTTGGGTTACCCCGACGAGCATCTCTAAAAGAGGGGCCCGACTTGTATCGGTTCCGCTGCCGGGTTCCGGAATAGGAACCGGATTCCCTTTCGCCCAACGGGGGCCAGCACAACGTGCATCATGCTATGACGGCCCCCATCAACATCGGATTTCTCCTAGGGCTTAGGATCGACTGACTCGTGTGCAACGGCTGTTCACACGAAACCCTTCTCCGCGTCAGCCCTCCAGGGCCTCGCTGGAGTATTTGCTACTACCACCAAGATCTGCACCGACGGCGGCTCCAGGCAGGCTCACGCCCAGACCCTTCTGCGCCCACCGCCGCGACCCTCCTACTCGTCAGGGCTTCGCGGCCGGCCGCAAGGACCGGCCATGACTGCCAGACTGACGGCCGAGTATAGGCACGACGCTTCAGCGCCATCCATTTTCAGGGCTAGTTGCTTCGGCAGGTGAGTTGTTACACACTCCTTAGCGGATTCCGACTTCCATGGCCACCGTCCTGCTGTCTTAAGCAACCAACGCCTTTCATGGTTTCCCATGAGCGTCGATTCGGGCGCCTTAACTCGGCGTTTGGTTCATCCCACAGCGCCAGTTCTGCTTACCAAAAGTGGCCCACTTGGCACTCCGATCCGAGTCGTTTGCTCGCGGCTTCAGCATATCAAGCAAGCCGGAGATCTCACCCATTTAAAGTTTGAGAATAGGTTGAGGTCGTTTCGGCCCCAAGGCCTCTAATCATTCGCTTTACCGGATGAGACTCGTACGAGCACCAGCTATCCTGAGGGAAACTTCGGAGGGAACCAGCTACTAGATGGTTCGATTAGTCTTTCGCCCCTATACCCAGCTCCGACGATCGATTTGCACGTCAGAATCGCTACGGACCTCCATCAGGGTTTCCCCTGACTTCGTCCTGGCCAGGCATAGTTCACCATCTTTCGGGTCCCAACGTGTACGCTCTAGGTGCGCCTCACCTCGCAATGAGGACGAGACGCCCCG
>NC_060121.1:591182917-591185417 GCF_021461395.2 Schistocerca americana
ATTTGGACCGTATGGTTCGCCGTTGTTGGCGCAGTCGTGGTACGGTCACACATGTACCACGATGTATCATTCAGTACATGAGGACCAATGTGCAGTACAGTGTGTGATTTGGACGTACAACATCAGCGGACAGTTGACACAAGCCGTACCACAACGAAGGCTGTGCTTCGCCATGCGAATGCCAATGAACAACTGCGAAGGGCATTGAGCATGTACGTCCTACTGCCATCCGCATTACAGTGTATAGCTGCAAGGTGTTTCACATGAAGCGATACTCTGGGGACCGGGCAGTGCGAGTAGCAAACTATATTGCGGGGGTTGCAGTTAGGCAACACTACACTAATTTAACGCGTCGTATGACAATTACAGAGCAGGTTAAGGCCCAACGTGTGTTGGGTTAAGGCCCAACGTGTGTTGGGTTAAGGCCCAACGTGTGTTGGGTTAAGGCCCAACGTGTGTTGGGTTAAGGCCCAACGTGTGTTGGGTTAAGGCCCAACGTGTGTTGGGTTAAGGCCCAACGTGTGTTGGGTTAAGGCCCAACGTGTGTTGGGTTAAGGCCCAACGTGTGTTGGGTTAAGGCCCAACGTGTGTTGGGTTAAGGCCCAACGTGTGTTGGGTTAAGGCCCAACGTGTGTTGGGTTAAGGCCCAACGTGTGTTGGGTTAAGGCCCAACGTGTGTTGGGTTAAGGCCCAACGTGTGTTGGGTTAAGGCCCAACGTGTGTTGGGTTAAGGCCCAACGTGTGTTGGGTTAAGGCCCAACGTGTGTTGGGTTAAGGCCCAACGTGTGTTGGGTTAAGGCCCAACGTGTGTTGGGTTAAGGCCCAACGTGTGTTGGGTTAAGGCCCAACGTGTGTTGGGTTAAGGCCCAACGTGTGTTGGGTTGAGGCGCAACGTAGGTTAGGTTGAGGCGCAACATAGGTTAGGTTGAGGCGCAACATGGGTTAGGTTAAGGCGCAACATGGGTTAGGTTAAGGCGCAACATGGGTTAGGTTAAGGCGCAACATGGGTTAGGTTAAGGCGCAACATGGGTTAGGTTAAGGCGCAACATGGGTTAGGTTAAGGCGCAACATGGGTTAGGTTAAGGCGCAACATGGGTTAGGTTAAGGCGCAACATGGGTTAGGTTAAGGCGCAACATGGGTTAGGTTAAGGCGCAACATGGGTTAGGTTAAGGCGCAACATGGGTTAGGTTAAGGCGCAACATGGGTTAGGTTAAGGCGCAACATGGGTTAGGTTAAGGCGCAACATAGGTTAGGTTAAGGCGCAACATGGGTTAGGTTAAGGCGCAACATGGGTTAGGTTAAGGTACAATATGGGTTAGGTTAAGGTACAATATGGGTTAGGTTAAGGTACAATATGGGTTAGGTTAAGGCGCAACATAGGTTAGGTTAAGGCGCAACATAGGTTAGGTTAAGGCGCAACATAGGTTAGGTTAAGGCGCAACATAGGTTAGGTTAAGGCACAACACGGGTTAGGTTAAGGTACAACACGGGTTAGGTTAAGGTACAACACGGGTTAGGTTAAGGTACAACACGGGTTAGGTTAAGGTACAACACGGGTTAGGTTAAGGTACAACACGGGTTAGGTTAAGGTACAACACGGGTTAGGTTAAGGTACAACACGGGTTAGGTTAAGGTACAACACGGGTTAGGTTAAGGTACAACACGGGTTAGGTTAAGGTACAACACGGGTTAGGTTAAGGCACAACACGGGTTAGGTTAAGGCACAATACGGGTTAGGTTAAGGCACAACACGGGTTAGGTTAAGGCACAACACGGGTTAGGTTAAGGCACAACACGGGTTAGGTTAAGGCACAATACGGGTTAGGTTAAGGCACAATACGGGTTAGGTTAAGGCACAATACGGGTTAGGTTAAGGCACAATACGGGTTAGGTTAAGGCACAATACGGGTTAGGTTAAGGCACAATACGGGTTAGGTTAAGGCACAATACGGGTTAGGTTAAGGCACAATACGGGTTAGGTTAAGGCACAATACGGGTTAGGTTAAGGCACAATACGGGTTAGGTTAAGGCACAATACGGGTTAGGTTAAGGCACAATACGGGTTAGGTTAAGGCACAATACGGGTTAGGTTAAGGCACAATACGGGTTAGGTTAAGGCACAATACGGGTTAGGTTAAGGCACAATACGGGTTAGGTTAAGGCACAATACGGGTTAGGTTAAGGCACAATACGGGTTAGGTTAAGGTACACATTGTTGTAAGGAAAGGTGTTTTGGGGGGGGGGGGCCGGTTTGTTGATTGTGATTATCGTAAGTAAATGACTGCGGCATCATCTGATTTGGCACGTCAGGGTGCACCTTTGGCTCGTGACAGGCGGCGCTCTGATTCCATGCTTGTGGCAGACCTGTGTCTTTCATTCCTGCCATTGTTTTTGTGGTGTGACAGGAGGCAGTATTGTGATGTTGGGTGCACCCCTGTGTAGGACATGTGTGGGTGTTGGTGGCTTAGCTGAGCAATGGTGGTTGTCGGAAGGGTGGGA
>NC_060121.1:591192917-591197917 GCF_021461395.2 Schistocerca americana
AGGAACTGCGGCGGATCGCTGGCTGGCATCGTTTATGGTTAGAACTAGGGCGGTATCTGATCGCCTTCGAACCTCTAACTTTCGTTCTTGATTAATGAAAACATACTTGGCAAATGCTTTCGCTTCTGTTCGTCTTGCGACGATCCAAGAATTTCACCTCTAACGTCGCAATACGAATGCCCCCGCCTGTCCCTATTAATCATTACCTCGGGTTCCGAAAACCAACAAAATAGAACCGAGGTCCTATTCCATTATTCCATGCACACAGTATTCAGGCGGGCTTGCCTGCTTTAAGCACTCTAATTTGTTCAAAGTAAACGTGCCGGCCCACCGAGACACTCACTCAAGAGCACCCTGGTAGGATTGCAACGGGGTCCGCCTCGGGACGCACGAGCACGCACGAGGCGCGTCGCACGCCTTCAGCTCGCCCCACCGGCAGGACGTCCCACGATACATGCCAGTTAAACACCGACGGGCGGTGAACCAACAGCGTGGGACACAAATCCAACTACGAGCTTTTTAACCGCAACAACTTTAATATACGCTATTGGAGCTGGAATTACCGCGGCTGCTGGCACCAGACTTGCCCTCCAATAGATACTCGTTAAAGGATTTAAAGTGTACTCATTCCGATTACGGGGCCTCGGATGAGTCCCGTATCGTTATTTTTCGTCACTACCTCCCCGTGCCCGGAGTGGGTAATTTGCGCGCCTGCTGCCTTCCTTGGATGTGGTAGCCGTTTCTCAGGCTCCCTCTCCGGAATCGAACCCTGATTCCCCGTTACCCGTTACAACCATGGTAGGCGCAGAACCTACCATCGACAGTTGATAAGGCAGACATTTGAAAGATGCGTCGCCGGTACGAGGACCGTGCGATCAGCCCAAAGTTATTCAGAGTCACCAAGGCAAACGGACCGGACGAGCCGACCGATTGGTTTTGATCTAATAAAAGCGTCCCTTCCATCTCTGGTCGGGACTCTGTTTGCATGTATTAGCTCTAGAATTACCACAGTTATCCAAGTAACGTGGGTACGATCTAAGGAACCATAACTGATTTAATGAGCCATTCGCGGTTTCACCTTAATGCGGCTTGTACTGAGACATGCATGGCTTAATCTTTGAGACAAGCATATGACTACTGGCAGGATCAACCAGGGAGCTGCGTCAACTAGAGCTGAGCAGCCGGCCGCCCGGGAGTGTGTCCCGGGGGCCCGCGCGAACACGCAAGCGTCCGCTCAATTATTCTGCAAACAGGAGGAGGCTGAGCTCCCCTGCACAATACACCTCGAAACCCTCTCAGGTCCCGGCGGCGCGCAGCGCCGTCCTAAGTACTTGGTCGGGTTCGAGAGTGGCGCAATCGCCCGGAGTTTGGCGAGTAGACGCTTTAGGTGCGACCACCCGTGCTCCCAACTGAGCTTGCCGCTGCCGACAGAGGCCCGGGAGCGTGCTGTCGTGGCATTGCCGGCGGGAGACAACACGCGCCACCTACGGTGGCCGGCAGCTCCAACGCCAGCGCCACAGAAGGACAAAAGCCCCACTTGGGTGCCGAAGCGAACTCTCCCAGCACAGCGCACGCGCCAACACGTCCGCACAGCTGCGATACAATCCACCTGCGAGAACCGCAGAGGCGACCGAGCAGCAGACGGCGTCGCGGCGCCGAGCGCCGGGCGGCGGCGCATCCTCAGCGCACACAGTCCTCAATCGGACCAGCACACTGCGGATGTCCACCGCGCTTCGCACCGGGCCCGCGAGGACCTACTTTGGCCGCACGGCGCCGCGTGCAGGGTGCGCCGGCGCGCAGCTGCGCCGCCTGCCGCCTCCGTCGGCCGGCGCGCCTGCCACTGGCCGCCCCCACCAGCCGGCTGTAGCGCGTGCGCCCACGCACCGCGCGGCCAGCACGCCGGGAGGCCCCCCCTCACCGGCCGGGGACGGTCCCACCCAGCCACCGCCGCGTATCGCTTCACACCCACATGCCATTCACGTTCGTGGGCATGGTGGGTATCGCTGAAACAACCGGTTGGTAGCTCAACCGATCGTCGCCATCACTGATTCACCTCTAGCGAGAACAACCGCACCACAACGGTTTACCAGTTGTTCATTTGCGTAACGTCACCAGCAAACGTAGACGTCCATCGCCATTTGCAAATTCAACGATTGTTGCATGCCTGTGTCAGGTGTCACGACACACTATGTCTGCCCACATACACGCAACAACATGTGCACGCTTCGCGAACACGTGGAAGGTGGCCCCCGTACGTATGCGATGTCCATTGCGCGAACGACTGTCAACCGGCCTCTGTCGCATGTCGCAGATGTGGAACGCAGTGCACCATGCTATCACGGTGTGTGAGAGGAGACGACTACGTCTGACAACACGCGCCACTACATCAACAGACGGCTCATGCTGATCGCCATCCACGGCATACCATACTGCAATCCAGCTCTTATAGGGAGACGACACGTAGCTGAGTGCACAATATTTGGACCGTATGGTTCGCCGTTGTTGGCGCAGTCGTGGTACGGTCACACATGTACCACGATGTATCATTCAGTACATGAGGACCAATGTGCAGTACAGTGTGTGATTTGGACGTACAACATCAGCGGACAGTTGACACAAGCCGTACCACAACGTAGGCTGTGCTTCGCCATGCGAATGCCAATGAACAACTGCGAAGGGCATTGAGCATGTACGTCCTACTGCCATCCGCATTACAGTGTATAGCTGCAAGGTGTTTCACATGAAGCGATACTCTGGGGACCGGGCAGTGCGAGTAGCAAACTATATTGCGGGGGTTGCAGTTAGGCAACACTACACTAATTTAACGCGTCGTATGACAATTACAGAGCAGGTTAAGGCCCAACGTGTGTTGGGTTAAGGCCCAACGTGTGTTGGGTTAAGGCCCAACGTGTGTTGGGTTAAGGCCCAACGTGTGTTGGGTTAAGGCCCAACGTGTGTTGGGTTAAGGCCCAACGTGTGTTGGGTTAAGGCCCAACGTGTGTTGGGTTAAGGCCCAACGTGTGTTGGGTTAAGGCCCAACGTGTGTTGGGTTAAGGCCCAACGTGTGTTGGGTTAAGGCCCAACGTGTGTTGGGTTAAGGCCCAACGTGTGTTGGGTTAAGGCCCAACGTGTGTTGGGTTAAGGCCCAACGTGTGTTGGGTTAAGGCCCAACGTGTGTTGGGTTAAGGCCCAACGTGTGTTGGGTTAAGGCCCAACGTGTGTTGGGTTAAGGCCCAACGTGTGTTGGGTTAAGGCCCAACGTGTGTTGGGTTGAGGCCCAACGTGTGTTGGGTTGAGGCGCAACATAGGTTAGGTTGAGGCGCAACATAGGTTAGGTTGAGGCGCAACATGGGTTAGGTTAAGGCGCAACATGGGTTAGGTTAAGGCGCAACATGGGTTAGGTTAAGGCGCAACATGGGTTAGGTTAAGGCGCAACATGGGTTAGGTTAAGGCGCAACATGGGTTAGGTTAAGGCGCAACATGGGTTAGGTTAAGGCGCAACATGGGTTAGGTTAAGGCGCAACATGGGTTAGGTTAAGGCGCAACATGGGTTAGGTTAAGGCGCAACATGGGTTAGGTTAAGGCGCAACATAGGTTAGGTTAAGGCGCAACATGGGTTAGGTTAAGGCGCAACATGGGTTAGGTTAAGGTACAATATGGGTTAGGTTAAGGTACAATATGGGTTAGGTTAAGGTACAATATGGGTTAGGTTAAGGCGCAACATAGGTTAGGTTAAGGCGCAACATAGGTTAGGTTAAGGCGCAACATAGGTTAGGTTAAGGCGCAACATAGGTTAGGTTAAGGCACAACACGGGTTAGGTTAAGGTACAACACGGGTTAGGTTAAGGTACAACACGGGTTAGGTTAAGGTACAACACGGGTTAGGTTAAGGTACAACACGGGTTAGGTTAAGGTACAACACGGGTTAGGTTAAGGTACAACACGGGTTAGGTTAAGGTACAACACGGGTTAGGTTAAGGTACAACACGGGTTAGGTTAAGGTACAACACGGGTTAGGTTAAGGTACAACACGGGTTAGGTTAAGGCACAACACGGGTTAGGTTAATGCACAACACGGGTTAGGTTAAGGCACAACACGGGTTAGGTTAAGGCACAACACGGGTTAGGTTAAGGCACAACACGGGTTAGGTTAAGGCACAACACGGGTTAGGTTAAGGCACAATACGGGTTAGGTTAAGGCACAATACGGGTTAGGTTAAGGCACAATACGGGTTAGGTTAAGGCACAATACGGGTTAGGTTAAGGCACAATACGGGTTAGGTTAAGGCACAATACGGGTTAGGTTAAGGCACAATACGGGTTAGGTTAAGGCACAATACGGGTTAGGTTAAGGCACAATACGGGTTAGGTTAAGGCACAATACGGGTTAGGTTAAGGCACAATACGGGTTAGGTTAAGGCACAATACGGGTTAGGTTAAGGCACAATACGGGTTAGGTTAAGGCACAATACGGGTTAGGTTAAGGCACAATACGGGTTAGGTTAAGGCACAATACGGGTTAGGTTAAGGTACACATTGTTGTAAGGAAAGGTGTTTTGGGGGGGGGGGCCGGTTTGTTGATTGTGATTATCGTAAGTAAATGACTGCGGCATCATCTGATTTGGCACGTCAGGGTGCACCTTTGGCTCATGACAGGCGGCGCTCTGATTCCATGCTTGTGGCAGACCTGTGTCTTTCATTCCTGCCATTGTTTTTGTGGTGTGACAGGAGGCAGTATTGTGATGTTGGGTGCACCCCTGTGTAGGACATGTGTGGGTGTTGGTGGCTTAGCTGAGCAATGGTGGTTGTCGGAAGGGTGGGATATTCTGTTTTCCGAGTGGACCTCCCGGTCTGGTTATGATAGTGTGGATTGTCTAATGTGGCAGAGAGGATGCACTGGGTGTTGTTCCATGCTGGTGCTTACATATTGTCTGTGTGCCTGTTACAGGCAGAGAGTAGTGCGTGATAAGAGTGTCTGGCTGACGTGTGATTGTGAGCAG
>NC_060121.1:591202917-591210417 GCF_021461395.2 Schistocerca americana
GGGCGACCAAGTGTGCGAGTCCCTGTAAGATCTCCACAGGGATCCCGTCAGGACCAGGCGCCTTCTTCCTTGCAAAGGTGTAGATGGTTGCTTCTACCTCCTCTGCTGAGAAAGGGCACACGTTTGTATCGTTAAGATACGGAATCGACAGCGCCTGACGTATGTCCCGCTGCTCGTGCGAGTCTTGGTCCTCAATGTCATCAGGCAATAATGTATCCAACAGCAACCTTGCTGTTTCTTCCCAATTCTTGGTCGTGTCTCCATCCCCAGCACGTAGCGTAGACAGCATCATGGGCGATCTTATTTTTTCTCGAACGATTTTGTAAGGAACTCCCCAAGGGTCTGTTCCCAGCTGATCGTTCACAAATCTTTCCCAGGATTGGCGCCTTGTAATGTCCAACTGATCCTTGTATCTCTGCTTCAGACGACGATAAATACGCAGGTGGTATTGTCGTTCGTCATGGGCAAAGCTCCTTTGGTAGTTGCTTCGCGCCCTTCTGACCGATCGTTTGAGCACAGTCAGTTCAGGGGTCCATGGGGTGGACTCCCTGCAGATGTATCTCGCTATTCGAGGTACAGCCAGTGTGATAGCCGTTTGCACGGAGCTTACCAGCTCCTCCACAGCTTCATCAATATTACCTATGTCCTCTCCGAACTCGGGAGGACTGAACACCTGCACGAGTCGGTCCCAGTCTGTCCGAGCATAATTGAAGCGTTCCACCCACTCGCCTGGCACATCCGCGATGGTCGGCGCTATATCAAATGTTATACAGTTATGATCACTGACAGTTAGATGTTCTCTTACTTGCCAGTTATGGACGTGGGGTGCTGCCCTCTCGCTTGCTAGTGTGACATCAATATTTGATGTTGCACCCGCCCTCCCCGAGTAGGTCGGGGGGTACCCAGGCAAGTTTAGCACATACATGTGCGTTTCCATTATCAAATCAACAAGCTCCGCACCCCTACCGTCCTGCACATCGCTGTGCCAGAGTGGGGACTTAGCATTAGCATCAAGAGCTACAATTATAGCCTGCCCGGCTAAAACTCTTAGTATCCAATTCAGCTGATCAAGATAAATCTTGATGTCATGTCTGAATTGGCAGTAGACGTTTACAACGTACATACTGTAAGACAGCAGATTTAGTTGTACAACTATAATATGCTCAGTACAGAACTGATTTAATATCGTAGTTTTAATAGTTTTATTCAATACTATAATTGCACTCATGGGGTTCCCACCTGAGGATACCACCTGTGCTGTTGCCGGAAAACCAGGGACTCGACCCGCACAGGAGTTCGGTTCTTGTATCAGAAGAATATCAATTCCTTCTTGTTCCGCTACCTTCCGTAGCTCATGTGCAACCATCTGGCTGCGCATGGCATTGACTTGTACCACTTTAAATATCGCCGTAATCTGTTCTTTGGACAAGTCTGTCTAAGAACATTCGGTGGGTTGGACAATCTTTAGGTCCACCACACTTACGGCCTCGTCGTCTGCATGGTACACATACTGCCGCCTTGTCCTTATTAGGACAGCCATTCTTAATATGTCCAGAGAGGCCACAATGGCCGCATATGATATCAGGTTGCGTACAGTACTTGTTTGTATGATTAATGTCCTGGCATTTAGTGCATCTCGGCACTGCCAGGTAATCTTTTATATTCAACGCAGAGTAGCCAACATACAACCGACCCACTCTCGTTAGTAATTTCCATAAACCTGGCGAGACTTCTACCACGTGGTGTACTGTCAGTTTCTCACGTGGTCCTACTTTAAAGCGTAATTTAAACTGTTCATCGAATTCTCCTCTTGTCATGTTCATATCAAAATTTTGGGTATATATTGCGTCTACTAGATTGTCTGTTGTCATGTACGTAGGTACATCATACAGACACATCAAAGGTCGACGCTTGCGAGGAGGTTCACACTTCGCTTTATTGTTTAGTTGTTCGTTGTTCAAGATCTTTTGGCAGTCCTCTTGTGATGCTGCTTCTACTATCAGCACATTCTTTGCAGTGCGTACATTATTTATCTTTATCTTGTCTTTCTTAGGATCTATGCACTTCTCGAATACTGACTTAACAGCCTTAATGTCATCACCAGGTTTAGGTTTAATGAAGACTGTGGGAGCAACTTTCTTAATGTTGTCCTGTATGGTTTGTTTCGCTGTCGGTGCCTTGGCAACTGGGGCTCTAGCAACCGCAGCATAAGACCGGGCCGGTTGACCTCTAAGTCTTTCATTTTCTTTCTCTAATTCCGTTACCCTACCCTCTAACTGAGAGTGGGCGATTGCCCAGTTGGCTACAAAGTCCCTAATATGGTTAATAGCATAATTGCTTATCTTACCATTTTTAATGCTAGTATCCAGCAATTTCAAAAATTTCGCATGTCGCTCAGCGACAGACACATTCTCGAGGCTCGAAACTTCGCTAGTATCTAACGTATTAACACTCTCCTGATTTTCTGCCATTTTGATAATTAGAGAGTGTAAAAATGGAGGCCCGTCTCTTGCCCCGGACCGGCCTCTCTGGCATGGGGGGAGGCTATATGCAGCTCGCTCACCGGTCCCGCCCCTTGACCAAGAGCTATTAGTAACTGAGCTGCCAGGTTTAGCACGCCGTGGGTACAGCGTACTAGTCCTCTTCAACAGCCACACCACCACAGTTTTCACCCGCTCCCTTATCGGCGAATGCCACCCACATTCCGGGAGAGCGGATTCACTCTCCGTCCTTCGCCCCCTACTAGGCCAGGTTCCCACCAAAGGCCAAAGACCCGGTCCTACTCAGGTGCCGGGCCGGTCCCCCAGACGTTCGGAGGTCTGGACCCATCTAACCTGACCGGGGACATGTCACCACGCCCCGGCTTGGCGGAGCATGCCTTGGGGTCCAAGACAAGGCGAGTGGCCTTCGCCGACTTGGGGCAGGATCCCACCACAGCAAATGCAGCTATCAGAACCAGTGTACAAGTTGTTCAGCACACTGTCGCGCCCCTACCCTTCAGTTGCCCGAAGGCTTAACAGCTCCACCTCAAGAAGGCAGGTAAGGGCACTTGAGAAGGAGAGGCTGTTTGAGACGCATCCTTCCCCACACTGCCTTTTACCAACCGAGAGCCCGCACAGCTTGAGGGCTCACAGTATGAGACAGCTGGAGCTAGTAGATAGGGACAGCGGGAATCTCGTTAATCCATTCATGCGCGTCACTAATTAGATGACGAGGCATTTGGCTACTCAACAGCCGTCTTTATTCAATTACTTGAATAACACAAAAATATATACATATACATATATAATGCGTGGCAGGTGTTTGACGCCATGTCCGCCACCGAGGTGGGGACTTACAGGGCGGTACCACAAGATAAAAGTATAGAACTAACATACACATATACATATATATTAGTGCGGAAGAACAACAAAAACACAAATTAAAGACATAAAGAAGGAAGAACAAAGACGGTTTATTCCTCCTGTGGATAGGCCCCAGGAGTCAAGGCGAAGAAAATAGCCAGCATCCTATCCGACGCCGGCTCGCTCCATCGGACTGTGCGCCGTCATATATTCGAAAATGCGATAGCTCGTGCAGCAGCTTTGCAGTACTCTCGTGCTAAGCACCGCCAGTTCTCGGGGTCTGAATCCAAGTGCGGAGAGATCTCCGGCCGACGCTGGGGACCATACACCCCTCCAATTCAATGTCGCGGTGGACACTGTAACCTCCTCCACGTCACGGTGCAGGTTGGAGATGGCACGCCTGATGGACGGCGTGTTGTAGTAGGCCGCTTTCTCGGAGTGACACCAGTCGAGCCGGAGATGGTCTCCGACTACCTGGGCGTCGATGACGCGGGCGATGCCGTCTTTAACCGCCACCACGTCAGGCTTGCGGATTCCCTCAGGTGTGCGGAGGTGGGGCTCCACAGAGACGTTGAAGCCCCTCTGCGCGAGTCCACGGGCGACATAGCGCACGATCGCATCATGCCGCTTAACCCGGGACCCGTGCGTCCTGAAGCAAGCCTGTAACACGTGGTTGGCGGTCTCTACGGCCTGGCAGCCCGCGCGGCATCTGGTGTCCGCCTCCCGCCCGCGACTGCGCCGTGCCTTCGTGGGGAAGGCGTTGATGCGGGCGCGGAGAGCGTCGATGAAGTTACGCCCAGATAGCAGGCGACTGGTGTCAGCGACCCACTGGTGTTGCCCCTTGACGGCGGCGGAAGATGACAGCGCCGCACCGTCAAAGGCAACGTGCAGGCGCGCGGCCCACATCTCTCCAACCTGCGTCGACGATTTGAGGAGGTGGCCCTCCCACATAAGATGCCGCTCCAGCGCCTCAATCTCACGCTGCACCTCGTCCCGGCCTGCACCGTCGGCGGCTGGCCCAATCCTCTTCAGCGCCAGGAGACGGGACCGGCGAAGTGTTGGCCCCATCCATCGGCATGATGGGATGCCGAGGCCTCCCTGGGCTACAGGAGCGTGGAAGTAGCCCAGGGGAGTGTCCGCCGGAAGGCGGAACCATCTCCTGACGGCGGCACGGATGGTCACATCTGCCGCTTTCAACGCACCCACTCGGGTGCGGCTGAGGGCCAGCCCATGGTACAGGCCAGGCAGAAGTACGGTGGTGAGGGCGTGGAGGCGCTGTTGCGGCTTGAGCGGAGCTCGGGAGATGACGTCCAGCTGCTCCACCAGGTGGCGTCGTGGGTTGAAAACGCAGCGACCAGCGGTGGAGAATTGCAGTCCCAGGTACCGGAAGGTTTCACCCACACGTAGGGCGGGCACGGTGGCGTTGCCCGCTTTGAAGGTAACGTCGGCGTCGACCTTCACCTTCTTGTCGCGCCCAGACGCGACTAAGGCGAGGGTGAAACACTTCCGGGCGTTGATCTGCAGCCCCAGATGGGCGAGGGCTGCGACGGCTGCGTCGATGAGGGACTGCAATCCCCTCGCGGTCGATGCAAAGAGCAGGACGTCATCTGCGAAGGCCGCAGCGTTAACTCTGCGACCAAGGATCCGAGCTCCGATGTGGGAGGGAAGTTGACTCAAAACATAGTCCACCGCAAAATTGAAAAGGAGGGGGGAGAGGGGGTCACCCTGACGCACACCCCTAGCCGGCTGCAGGGGCACGCCCACGTCGGCGCCGCCCGCTATCACCGTCGTGCTACCCTCGTAACACCTTTCGACGTACTCAATAAAGCAATCCGGCAGGCCATGAGCCCTCAGCACGGGGCGGAGGGCGGCATGGTCCACCGAATCGAACGCTTTAGAGACGTCGATCGATGCCACAAAAACAGAGCGACAGGAGCGGACTGCGTCGGTGAGAGCAGTGTCCAAGATGAAGGTGTTTTCCAACATCCCATCCCGGGGGATGAATGCCCGCTGACGTTCGTCCACAGCACATGCACGCATCAGGCGTGACGCGAGAACCTTGTGAAAGGTCCGCGCCAACACCGAGCAGACCGTAATGGGGCGAAAGTCAGCGGGGGATGTTGGTGCAGCCGTTTTGGGGAGAAGTGACGTCCGGGCGCGAAGCAGACGCTCGGGGAGGGCGCGGGCCAGGAGGAAGAGGTTCAAGAGTTTCACCAGGACTTCATGCGGCAGGCGCCGCAGCTCCGCTGGAGTCAGGCCGTCCGGCCCGGCTGCCGATCCCCTGGGCGGCAAGGCAGCAGCGACCTCCTCACGTGTGACCGGCCCCCATAGGCACTCAGGAGCGACAGGCTCCGAGTGCGGGAGAAGGCGGTCACGGATGAAGCCGGCGGTGGAGATCGGCTTCTTCGTGAAGAGGTCCGCCCAGAAGTCCAGCAGACCGGGGATGTCGGGTGGCGGCTGCAGCAGGGTGCCGTCCAGCAAGCCGCGCACGCAACGCGCACGCGACCTACGGAAGGCGTCCTGTGTCCGCGCGTATTCCCAGCGGCGCCGCTTGCGCTTCTGCAGCGGCGGGGCGGCAGGCGGCCGCTTGGATGGTTGGCGCGGCCGCTGTGTCCTGGTGATCGACCTCTCCCCCCTGGACCCGACCGACGCAAGGGCATCCGGGAGCATGCCCAGGATGACATCGGGCGGCGTGCCCCGCCCCAGATCAATGACTCGATCCAGGGCAGAGAAACGCTGGGCGGAAGCAGGTAGCCCCGCCAGATGCTCCCAGATGGCGGCGTCAGTCGGCCCCTCCGGCGGCGGCCCGGTGGTGTCGGCCGCGAAGTCCTCGGCTGCGTCGACGGGCGGCGCAGCGGCCTCGCCCGCGTCAGGCAGCGAGCTCGCTGCTCCACGGCGGGACGCCGGCTCTTCAGCCCGACCGATCTCAAGTGCCTCCATGAATTGGCGGACAAGCTGCTTGTGGGCAGCTTGCCGCCGTCGGCACTTGATTGCCTCAAGCGTTCGGTCGGGGAACATCCTGGTAAGTTCTTGATTTACAAAGAAGAACCGGGCGTCCCTCTCGAGGAACAGTTCGGCCTCTGAATTGGCGAGCGACAGGACTTCTTCTTCCGTCCACCTCGCGCGATGCCTCTCCGTCACGATCTCAGCGTTGGCGGCCGCAGGGTGTTGGCGGCGGCGATGGACCCCGAGACCGTTCTTCGTGGTAAAAGTGCGGTGGCACTCACTGCAAGCAAAGGGAGCTACACAAACTATCGCATTTTCGTTACGGCCGGTTGGCCGGATAGGTGCTGGGGTAGCTGGGGTGGCACCTTCAGCGGAAGGGCCACCATCTCTTGTTTCTTGTCGGCTGCCCCCAACTATAAAGGGATAATGCGAGGGGGGGCTGGTAACCCCCCCAAGCCCCTTAAGAGAGTCATAGTTACTCCCGCCGTTTACCCGCGCTTGCTTGAATTTCTTCACGTTGACATTCAGAGCACTGGGCAGAAATCACATTGCGTCAACACCCGCTAGGGCCATCGCAATGCTTTGTTTTAATTAGACAGTCGGATTCCCCCAGTCCGTGCCAGTTCTGAGTTGATCGTTGAATGGCGGCCGAAGAGAATCCGCGCACCCGCGCGCCCCCGGAGGAGCACGCTAAGGCGGACGCGGCCTCGCAGCAAGGAAGATCCGTGGGAGGCCAAGGCACGGGACCGAGCTCGGATCCTGCACGCAGGTTGAAGCACCGGGGCGCGAACGCCGCGCAGGCGCGCGCATCCTGCACCGCCGGCCAGCACGAGGCCAACCAACGGCGAGAGCAGACCACGCCCGCGCTAAACGCCCGCACTTACCGGCACCCCTACGGCACTCACCTCGCCCAGGCCCGGCACGTTAGCGCTGACCCACTTCCCGACCAAGCCCGACACGCCCCGATCCTCAGAGCCAATCCTTATCCCGAAGTTACGGATCCAATTTGCCGACTTCCCTTACCTACATTATTCTATCGACTAGAGGCTCTTCACCTTGGAGACCTGCTGCGGATATGGGTACGAACCGGCGCGACACCTCCACGTGGCCCTCTCCCGGATTTTCAAGGTCCGAGGGGAAGATCGGGACACCGCCGCAACTGCGGTGCTCTTCGCGTTCCAAACCCTATCTCCCTGCTAGAGGATTCCAG
>NC_060121.1:591215417-591220417 GCF_021461395.2 Schistocerca americana
GCTGCCGACAGAGGCCCGGGAGCGTGCTGTCGTGGCATTGCCGGCGGGAGACAACACGCGCCACCTACGGTGGCCGGCAGCTCCAACGCCAGCGCCACAGAAGGACAAAAGCCCCACTTGGGTGCCGAAGCGAACTCTCCCAGCACAGCGCACGCGCCAACACGTCCGCACAGCTGCGATACAATCCACCTGCGAGAACCGCAGAGGCGACCGAGCAGCAGACGGCGTCGCGGCGCCGAGCGCCGGGCGGCGGCGCATCCTCAGCGCACACAGTCCTCAATCGGACCAGCACACTGCAGATGTCCACCGCGCTTCGCACCGGGCCCGCGAGGACCTACTTTGGCCGCACGGCGCCGCGTGCAGGGTGCGCCGGCGCGCAGCTGCGCCGCCTGCCGCCTCCGTCGGCCGGCGCGCCTGCCACTGGCCGCCCCCACCAGCCGGCTGTAGCGCGTGCGCCCACGCACCGCGCGGCCAGCACGCCGGGAGGCTCCCCCTCACCGGCCGGGGACGGTCCCACCCAGCCACCGCCGCGTATCGCTTCACACCCACATGCCATTCACGTTCGTGGGCATGGTGGGTATCGCTGAAACAACCGGTTGGTAGCTCAACCGATCGTCGCCATCACTGATTCACCTCTAGCGAGAACAACCGCACCACAACGGTTTACCAGTTGTTCATTTGCGTAACGTCACCAGCAAACGTAGACGTCCATCGCCATTTGCAAATTCAACGATTGTTGCATGCCTGTGTCAGGTGTCACGACACACTATGTCTGCCCACATACACGCAACAACATGTGCACGCTTCGCGAACACGTGGAAGGTGGCCCCCGTACGTATGCGATGTCCATTGCGCGAACGACTGTCAACCGGCCTCTGTCGCATGTCGCAGATGTGGAACGCAGTGCACCATGCTATCACGGTGTGTGAGAGGAGACGACTACGTCTGACAACACGCGCCACTACATCAACAGACGGCTCATGCTGATCGCCATCCACGGCATACCATACTGCAATCCAGCTCTTATAGGGAGACGACACGTAGCTGAGTGCACAATATTTGGACCGTATGGTTCGCCGTTGTTGGCGCAGTCGTGGTACGGTCACACATGTACCACGATGTATCATTCAGTACATGAGGACCAATGTGCAGTACAGTGTGTGATTTGGACGTACAACATCAGCGGACAGTTGACACAAGCCGTACCACAACGTAGGCTGTGCTTCGCCATGCGAATGCCAATGAACAACTGCGAAGGGCATTGAGCATGTACGTCCTACTGCCATCCGCATTACAGTGTATAGCTGCAAGGTGTTTCACATGAAGCGATACTCTGGGGACCGGGCAGTGCGAGTAGCAAACTATATTGCGGGGGTTGCAGTTAGGCAACACTACACTAATTTAACGCGTCGTATGACAATTACAGAGCAGGTTAAGGCCCAACGTGTGTTGGGTTAAGGCCCAACGTGTGTTGGGTTAAGGCCCAACGTGTGTTGGGTTAAGGCCCAACGTGTGTTGGGTTAAGGCCCAACGTGTGTTGGGTTAAGGCCCAACGTGTGTTGGGTTAAGGCCCAACGTGTGTTGGGTTAAGGCCCAACGTGTGTTGGGTTAAGGCCCAACGTGTGTTGGGTTAAGGCCCAACGTGTGTTGGGTTAAGGCCCAACGTGTGTTGGGTTAAGGCCCAACGTGTGTTGGGTTAAGGCCCAACGTGTGTTGGGTTAAGGCCCAACGTGTGTTGGGTTAAGGCCCAACGTGTGTTGGGTTAAGGCCCAACGTGTGTTGGGTTAAGGCCCAACGTGTGTTGGGTTGAGGCCCAACGTGTGTTGGGTTGAGGCGCAACATAGGTTAGGTTGAGGCGCAACATAGGTTAGGTTGAGGCGCAACATGGGTTAGGTTAAGGCGCAACATGGGTTAGGTTAAGGCGCAACATGGGTTAGGTTAAGGCGCAACATGGGTTAGGTTAAGGCGCAACATGGGTTAGGTTAAGGCGCAACATGGGTTAGGTTAAGGCGCAACATGGGTTAGGTTAAGGCGCAACATGGGTTAGGTTAAGGCGCAACATGGGTTAGGTTAAGGCGCAACATGGGTTAGGTTAAGGCGCAACATGGGTTAGGTTAAGGCGCAACATGGGTTAGGTTAAGGCGCAACATGGGTTAGGTTAAGGCGCAACATAGGTTAGGTTAAGGCGCAACATGGGTTAGGTTAAGGCGCAACATGGGTTAGGTTAAGGTACAATATGGGTTAGGTTAAGGTACAATATGGGTTAGGTTAAGGTACAATATGGGTTAGGTTAAGGCGCAACATAGGTTAGGTTAAGGCGCAACATAGGTTAGGTTAAGGCGCAACATAGGTTAGGTTAAGGCGCAACATAGGTTAGGTTAAGGCACAACACGGGTTAGGTTAAGGTACAACACGGGTTAGGTTAAGGTACAACACGGGTTAGGTTAAGGTACAACACGGGTTAGGTTAAGGTACAACACGGGTTAGGTTAAGGTACAACACGGGTTAGGTTAAGGTACAACACGGGTTAGGTTAAGGTACAACACGGGTTAGGTTAAGGTACAACACGGGTTAGGTTAAGGTACAACACGGGTTAGGTTAAGGTACAACACGGGTTAGGTTAAGGCACAACACGGGTTAGGTTAAGGCACAATACGGGTTAGGTTAAGGCACAACACGGGTTAGGTTAAGGCACAACACGGGTTAGGTTAAGGCACAACACGGGTTAGGTTAAGGCACAATACGGGTTAGGTTAAGGCACAATACGGGTTAGGTTAAGGCACAATACGGGTTAGGTTAAGGCACAATACGGGTTAGGTTAAGGCACAATACGGGTTAGGTTAAGGCACAATACGGGTTAGGTTAAGGCACAATACGGGTTAGGTTAAGGCACAATACGGGTTAGGTTAAGGCACAATACGGGTTAGGTTAAGGCACAATACGGGTTAGGTTAAGGCACAATACGGGTTAGGTTAAGGCACAATACGGGTTAGGTTAAGGCACAATACGGGTTAGGTTAAGGCACAATACGGGTTAGGTTAAGGCACAATACGGGTTAGGTTAAGGCACAATACGGGTTAGGTTAAGGTACACATTGTTGTAAGGAAAGGTGTTTTGGGGGGGGGCCGGTTTGTTGATTGTGATTATCGTAAGTAAATGACTGCGGCATCATCTGATTTGGCACGTCAGGGTGCACCTTTGGCTCATGACAGGCGGCGCTCTGATTCCATGCTTGTGGCAGACCTGTGTCTTTCATTCCTGCCATTGTTTTTGTGGTGTGACAGGAGGCAGTATTGTGATGTTGGGTGCACCCCTGTGTAGGACATGTGTGGGTGTTGGTGGCTTAGCTGAGCAATGGTGGTTGTCGGAAGGGTGGGATATTCTGTTTTCCGAGTGGACCTCCCGGTCTGGTTATGATAGTGTGGATTGTCTAATGTGGCAGAGAGGATGCACTGGGTGTTGTTCCATGCTGGTGCTTACATATTGTCTGTGTGCCTGTTACAGGCAGAGAGTAGTGCGTGATAAGAGTGTCTGGCTGACGTGTGATTGTGAGCAGAGTCTTTCAGCATGTATACGGACAGTTGTATACATTATCTGTATTCTGATGGCTCTATCTATTACTAATCAGCGCCGTGTATACGTTTAATCCGGTTCCAGTCGAAACTATTGTATCTCTGTACATTAGTGACACGGCGAGCCCGCTATGTAGTTACTCGTCTCGGCAGCTTCCACCGGTGTATGGCAAATGATTATAAGGAATCAGTCTAGTCGTCAATACCGATAGTGTGACGTCACATGTCTGGGGTGGGGGACGCTGCGCCCTTCCGGTGGGTCATGGCCTAGGAAGACTCTTCCCACGCAGGGGGGCTTGGACTGTCATTGACTCTTCCGAGTAATATACTTGCCGTACGTTTTTGCGACTGCGAGTGCAACGCTCACCGGTACCGACATGGATGGAGCGCCTCCTAGCTGCCGCTGAGCATCTGCATTCGTACAGAGAGCAACGCGATCGCGTCTGTAGCTCGTACGTGGTACAGCTCGCAGCTCATGTATATGGACAGTATCATACATGGCAGCTCTGGGATGGGTTTCCCCTTTCCAGAGGTGGAATATCATCAGGGATCCCTGAGCTACTGCTCATCCTCCCTTCAAGTCCACCCCCACGTGTCCACTACCCAACTCCACCACGACAAAGGGAACCAGCTTGCAAAAACTACCCCCATTTTTGGGGGAATGGACCTTCCATTTGAAGAGCGCCTTTAGCCACCCTTTGGGGTGCCCACGGGGAACCACGTGGAGGCGGCGCCGCCACTGCTGACGGCGACCCTTTCGTCAGCAGTATAGCATCCACTTACAGCATGTTCGTACATATGAGGGGACCCAGGGGGACAACCTGTAGTTCCCAGGCTGGCGAGGCCCACATGCTGTCGATCACCAGTTTCCTGGGATCTTAGCCATTTTCTGACCATACAGGTGGTCTTCTAACCCTCCGACATACCCTACTTGCCACTGGTGTCCCAGGATCCATGTAGAGGTATCATTGGTGGTTTTTTTTTTGAGAGGCAGCTCTTCACCCCTCCACTCTCAGCCATGGTCCTCCAAGTGTCCAAGAACTTAGGGCTGTTTCGGAATCATTGGGTCTCGAAAGTTTTGTTGTTCCCCTAGGCTGAGATTAGCTTCCTTCGGTCGCTTCCTGATTTTTCTGGAGTAAATCGTGATACTTACTCTGTGTTATGCAGTATCCTCGCAACTTCCCGAATATCGAAAGCTTCCTCTGCGAATTCCTTTATCGCTAAGTAGCTTTCTTTTGTCCTTAATAGATTTTCCTTTGACCTGATGGATTCAGGTCCCATTACCCCCATAAGCTGTTCTCTGGGTTCGTTGTATAGTGTGCAGGTGTAGACTATGTGATTTGAGTCTTCTTCCTCGCCACATGTGCATCTGCCATTGTCTTCTATTCCCAGCTCATATATTTTCTTTTTCAGACCGTGGCCTGTCAG
>NC_060121.1:591230417-591235417 GCF_021461395.2 Schistocerca americana
AACCGCAACAACTTTAATATACGCTATTGGAGCTGGAATTACCGCGGCTGCTGGCACCAGACTTGCCCTCCAATAGATACTCGTTAAAGGATTTAAAGTGTACTCATTCCGATTACGGGGCCTCGGATGAGTCCCGTATCGTTATTTTTCGTCACTACCTCCCCGTGCCGGGAGTGGGTAATTTGCGCGCCTGCTGCCTTCCTTGGATGTGGTAGCCGTTTCTCAGGCTCCCTCTCCGGAATCGAACCCTGATTCCCCGTTACCCGTTACAACCATGGTAGGCGCAGAACCTACCATCGACAGTTGATAAGGCAGACATTTGAAAGATGCGTCGCCGGTACGAGGACCGTGCGATCAGCCCAAAGTTATTCAGAGTCACCAAGGCAAACGGACCGGACGAGCCGACCGATTGGTTTTGATCTAATAAAAGCGTCCCTTCCATCTCTGGTCGGGACTCTGTTTGCATGTATTAGCTCTAGAATTACCACAGTTATCCAAGTAACGTGGGTACGATCTAAGGAACCATAACTGATTTAATGAGCCATTCGCGGTTTCACCTTAATGCGGCTTGTACTGAGACATGCATGGCTTAATCTTTGAGACAAGCATATGACTACTGGCAGGATCAACCAGGGAGCTGCGTCAACTAGAGCTGAGCAGCCGGCCGCCCGGGAGTGTGTCCCGGGGGCCCGCGCGAACACGCAAGCGTCCGCTCAATTATTCTGCAAACAGGAGGAGGCTGAGCTCCCCTGCACAATACACCTCGAAACCCTCTCAGGTCCCGGCGGCGCGCAGCGCCGTCCTAAGTACTTGGTCGGGTTCGAGAGTGGCGCAATCGCCCGGAGTTTGGCGAGTAGACGCTTTAGGTGCGACCACCCGTGCTCCCAACTGAGCTTGCCGCTGCCGACAGAGGCCCGGGAGCGTGCTGTCGTGGCATTGCCGGCGGGAGACAACACGCGCCACCTACGGTGGCCGGCAGCTCCAACGCCAGCGCCACAGAAGGACAAAAGCCCCACTTGGGTGCCGAAGCGAACTCTCCCAGCACAGCGCACGCGCCAACACGTCCGCACAGCTGCGATACAATCCACCTGCGAGAACCGCAGAGGCGACCGAGCAGCAGACGGCGTCGCGGCGCCGAGCGCCGGGCGGCGGCGCATCCTCAGCGCACACAGTCCTCAATCGGACCAGCACACTGCAGATGTCCACCGCGCTTCGCACCGGGCCCGCGAGGACCTACTTTGGCCGCACGGCGCCGCGTGCAGGGTGCGCCGGCGCGCAGCTGCGCCGCCTGCCGCCTCCGTCGGCCGGCGCGCCTGCCACTGGCCGCCCCCACCAGCCGGCTGTAGCGCGTGCGCCCACGCACCGCGCGGCCAGCACGCCGGGAGGCCCCCCCTCACCGGCCGGGGACGGTCCCACCCAGCCACCGCCGCGTATCGCTTCACACCCACATGCCATTCACGTTCGTGGGCATGGTGGGTATCGCTGAAACAACCGGTTGGTAGCTCAACCGATCGTCGCCATCACTGATTCACCTCTAGCGAGAACAACCGCACCACAACGGTTTACCAGTTGTTCATTTGCGTAACGTCACCAGCAAACGTAGACGTCCATCGCCATTTGCAAATTCAACGATTGTTGCATGCCTGTGTCAGGTGTCACGACACACTATGTCTGCCCACATACACGCAACAACATGTGCAAACTTCGCGAACACGTGGAAGGTGGCCCCCGTACGTATGCGATGTCCATTGCGCGAACGACTGTCAACCGGCCTCTGTCGCATGTCGCAGATGTGGAACGCAGTGCACCATGCTATCACGGTGTGTGAGAGGAGACGACTACGTCTGACAACACGCGCCACTACATCAACAGACGGCTCATGCTGATCGCCATCCACGGCATACCATACTGCAATCCAGCTCTTATAGGGAGACGACACGTAGCTGAGTGCACAATATTTGGACCGTATGGTTCGCCGTTGTTGGCGCAGTCGTGGTACGGTCACACATGTACCACGACGTATCATTCAGTACATGAGGACCAATGTGCAGTACAGTGTGTGATTTGGACGTACAACATCAGCGGACAGTTGACACAAGCCGTACCACAACGTAGGCTGTGCTTCGCCATGCGAATGCCAATGAACAACTGCGAAGGGCATTGAGCATGTACGTCCTACTGCCATCCGCATTACAGTGTATAGCTGCAAGGTGTTTCACATGAAGCGATACTCTGGGGACCGGGCAGTGCGAGTAGCAAACTATATTGCGGGGGTTGCAGTTAGGCAACACTACACTAATTTAACGCGTCGTATGACAATTACAGAGCAGGTTAAGGCCCAACGTGTGTTGGGTTAAGGCCCAACGTGTGTTGGGTTAAGGCCCAACGTGTGTTGGGTTAAGGCCCAACGTGTGTTGGGTTAAGGCCCAACGTGTGTTGGGTTAAGGCCCAACGTGTGTTGGGTTAAGGCCCAACGTGTGTTGGGTTAAGGCCCAACGTGTGTTGGGTTAAGGCCCAACGTGTGTTGGGTTAAGGCCCAACGTGTGTTGGGTTAAGGCCCAACGTGTGTTGGGTTAAGGCCCAACGTGTGTTGGGTTAAGGCCCAACGTGTGTTGGGTTAAGGCCCAACGTGTGTTGGGTTAAGGCCCAACGTGTGTTGGGTTAAGGCCCAACGTGTGTTGGGTTAAGGCCCAACGTGTGTTGGGTTAAGGCCCAACGTGTGTTGGGTTAAGGCCCAACGTGTGTTGGGTTGAGGCCCAACGTGTGTTGGGTTGAGGCGCAACATAGGTTAGGTTGAGGCGCAACATAGGTTAGGTTGAGGCGCAACATGGGTTAGGTTAAGGCGCAACATGGATTAGGTTAAGGCGCAACATGGGTTAGGTTAAGGCGCAACATGGGTTAGGTTAAGGCGCGACATGGGTTAGGTTAAGGCGCGACATGGGTTAGGTTAAGGCGCGACATGGGTTAGGTTAAGGCGCGACATGGGTTAGGTTAAGGCGCAACATGGGTTAGGTTAAGGCGCAACATGGGTTAGGTTAAGGCGCAACATGGGTTAGGTTAAGGCGCAACATGGGTTAGGTTAAGGCGCAACATAGGTTAGGTTAAGGCGCAACATGGGTTAGGTTAAGGCGCAACATGGGTTAGGTTAAGGTACAATATGGGTTAGGTTAAGGTACAATATGGGTTAGGTTAAGGTACAATATGGGTTAGGTTAAGGTACAATATGGGTTAGGTTAAGGCGCAACATAGGTTAGGTTAAGGCGCAACATAGGTTAGGTTAAGGCACAACACGGGTTAGGTTAAGGTACAACACGGGTTAGGTTAAGGTACAACACGGGTTAGGTTAAGGTACAACACGGGTTAGGTTAAGGTACAACACGGGTTAGGTTAAGGTACAACACGGGTTAGGTTAAGGTACAACACGGGTTAGGTTAAGGTACAACACGGGTTAGGTTAAGGTACAACACGGGTTAGGTTAAGGTACAACACGGGTTAGGTTAAGGCACAACACGGGTTAGGTTAAGGCACAATACGGGTTAGGTTAAGGCACAACACGGGTTAGGTTAAGGCACAACACGGGTTAGGTTAAGGCACAACACGGGTTAGGTTAAGGCACAATACGGGTTAGGTTAAGGCACAATACGGGTTAGGTTAAGGCACAATACGGGTTAGGTTAAGGCACAATACGGGTTAGGTTAAGGCACAATACGGGTTAGGTTAAGGCACAATACGGGTTAGGTTAAGGCACAATACGGGTTAGGTTAAGGCACAATACGGGTTAGGTTAAGGCACAATACGGGTTAGGTTAAGGCACAATACGGGTTAGGTTAAGGCACAATACGGGTTAGGTTAAGGCACAATACGGGTTAGGTTAAGGCACAATACGGGTTAGGTTAAGGCACAATACGGGTTAGGTTAAGGTACACATTGTTGTAAGGAAAGGTGTTTTGGGGGGGGGGGCCGGTTTGTTGATTGTGATTATCGTAAGTAAATGACTGCGGCATCATCTGATTTGGCACGTCAGGGTGCACCTTTGGCTCATGACAGGCGGCGCTCTGATTCCATGCTTGTGGCAGACCTGTGTCTTTCATTCCTGCCATTGTTTTTGTGGTGTGACAGGAGGCAGTATTGTGATGTTGGGTGCACCCCTGTGTAGGACATGTGTGGGTGTTGGTGGCTTAGCTGAGCAATGGTGGTTGTCGGAAGGGTGGGATATTCTGTTTTCCGAGTGGACCTCCCGGTCTGGTTATGATAGTGTGGATTGTCTAATGTGGCAGAGAGGATGCACTGGGTGTTGTTCCATGCTGGTGCTTACATATTGTCTGTGTGCCTGTTACAGGCAGAGAGTAGTGCGTGATAAGAGTGTCTGGCTGACGTGTGATTGTGAGCAGAGTCTTTCAGCATGTATACGGACAGTTGTATACATTATCTGTATTCTGATGGCTCTATCTATTACTAATCAGCGCCGTGTATACGTTTAATCCGGTTCCAGTCGAAACTATTGTATCTCTGTACATTAGTGACACGGCGAGCCCGCTATGTAGTTACTCGTCTCGGCAGCTTCCACCGGTGTATGGCAAATGATTATAAGGAATCAGTCTAGTCGTCAATACCGATAGTGTGACGTCACATGTCTGGGGTGGGGGACGCTGCGCCCTTCCGGTGGGTCATGGCCTAGGAAGACTCTTCCCACGCAGGGGGGCTTGGACTGTCATTGACTCTTCCGAGTAATATACTTGCCGTACGTTTTTGCGACTGCGAGTGCAACGCTCACCGGTACCGACATGGATGGAGCGCCTCCTAGCTGCCGCTGAGCATCTGCATTCGTACAGAGAGCAACGCGATCGCGTCTGTAGCTCGTACGTGGTACAGCTCGCAGCTCATGTATATGGACAGCGGGAATGTCGCATATTGGACATAACTCTTCATGAAACGCACGTTATAGGGGTGGATTGCACATTGCGAGTGCGAGCAAAGTCCGCCGTTCATCCGCTGGAGTT
>NC_060121.1:591242917-591247917 GCF_021461395.2 Schistocerca americana
AGGGCATCACAGACCTGTTATTGCTCAATCTCGTGCGGCTAGAAGCCGCCTGTCCCTCTAAGAAGAAAAGTAATCGCTGACAGCACGAAGGATGTCACGCGACTAGTTAGCAGGCTAGAGTCTCGTTCGTTATCGGAATTAACCAGACAAATCGCTCCACCAACTAAGAACGGCCATGCACCACCACCCACCGAATCAAGAAAGAGCTATCAATCTGTCAATCCTTCCGGTGTCCGGGCCTGGTGAGGTTTCCCGTGTTGAGTCAAATTAAGCCGCAGGCTCCACTCCTGGTGGTGCCCTTCCGTCAATTCCTTTAAGTTTCAGCTTTGCAACCATACTTCCCCCGGAACCCAAAAGCTTTGGTTTCCCGGAGGCTGCCCGCCGAGTCATCGGAGGAACTGCGGCGGATCGCTGGCTGGCATCGTTTATGGTTAGAACTAGGGCGGTATCTGATCGCCTTCGAACCTCTAACTTTCGTTCTTGATTAATGAAAACATACTTGGCAAATGCTTTCGCTTCTGTTCGTCTTGCGACGATCCAAGAATTTCACCTCTAACGTCGCAATACGAATGCCCCCGCCTGTCCCTATTAATCATTACCTCGGGTTCCGAAAACCAACAAAATAGAACCGAGGTCCTATTCCATTATTCCATGCACACAGTATTCAGGCGGGCTTGCCTGCTTTAAGCACTCTAATTTGTTCAAAGTAAACGTGCCGGCCCACCGAGACACTCACTCAAGAGCACCCTGGTAGGATTGCAACGGGGTCCGCCTCGGGACGCACGAGCACGCACGAGGCGCGTCGCACGCCTTCAGCTCGCCCCACCGGCAGGACGTCCCACGATACATGCCAGTTAAACACCGACGGGCGGTGAACCAACAGCGTGGGACACAAATCCAACTACGAGCTTTTTAACCGCAACAACTTTAATATACGCTATTGGAGCTGGAATTACCGCGGCTGCTGGCACCAGACTTGCCCTCCAATAGATACTCGTTAAAGGATTTAAAGTGTACTCATTCCGATTACGGGGCCTCGGATGAGTCCCGTATCGTTATTTTTCGTCACTACCTCCCCGTGCCGGGAGTGGGTAATTTGCGCGCCTGCTGCCTTCCTTGGATGTGGTAGCCGTTTCTCAGGCTCCCTCTCCGGAATCGAACCCTGATTCCCCGTTACCCGTTACAACCATGGTAGGCGCAGAACCTACCATCGACAGTTGATAAGGCAGACATTTGAAAGATGCGTCGCCGGTACGAGGACCGTGCGATCAGCCCAAAGTTATTCAGAGTCACCAAGGCAAACGGACCGGACGAGCCGACCGATTGGTTTTGATCTAATAAAAGCGTCCCTTCCATCTCTGGTCGGGACTCTGTTTGCATGTATTAGCTCTAGAATTACCACAGTTATCCAAGTAACGTGGGTACGATCTAAGGAACCATAACTGATTTAATGAGCCATTCGCGGTTTCACCTTAATGCGGCTTGTACTGAGACATGCATGGCTTAATCTTTGAGACAAGCATATGACTACTGGCAGGATCAACCAGGGAGCTGCGTCAACTAGAGCTGAGCAGCCGGCCGCCCGGGAGTGTGTCCCGGGGGCCCGCGCGAACACGCAAGCGTCCGCTCAATTATTCTGCAAACAGGAGGAGGCTGAGCTCCCCTGCACAATACACCTCGAAACCCTCTCAGGTCCCGGCGGCGCGCAGCGCCGTCCTAAGTACTTGGTCGGGTTCGAGAGTGGCGCAATCGCCCGGAGTTTGGCGAGTAGACGCTTTAGGTGCGACCACCCGTGCTCCCAACTGAGCTTGCCGCTGCCGACAGAGGCCCGGGAGCGTGCTGTCGTGGCATTGCCGGCGGGAGACAACACGCGCCACCTACGGTGGCCGGCAGCTCCAACGCCAGCGCCACAGAAGGACAAAAGCCCCACTTGGGTGCCGAAGCGAACTCTCCCAGCACAGCGCACGCGCCAACACGTCCGCACAGCTGCGATACAATCCACCTGCGAGAACCGCAGAGGCGACCGAGCAGCAGACGGCGTCGCGGCGCCGAGCGCCGGGCGGCGGCGCATCCTCAGCGCACACAGTCCTCAATCGGACCAGCACACTGCAGATGTCCACCGCGCTTCGCACTGGGCCCGCGAGGACCTACTTTGGCCGCACGGCGCCGCGTGCAGGGTGCGCCGGCGCGCAGCTGCGCCGCCTGCCGCCTCCGTCGGCCGGCGCGCCTGCCACTGGCCGCCCCCACCAGCCGGCTGTAGCGCGTGCGCCCACGCACCGCGCGGCCAGCACGCCGGGAGGCCCCCCCTCACCGGCCGGGGACGGTCCCACCCAGCCACCGCCGCGTATCGCTTCACACCCACATGCCATTCACGTTCGTGGGCATGGTGGGTATCGCTGAAACAACCGGTTGGTAGCTCAACCGATCGTCGCCATCACTGATTCACCTCTAGCGAGAACAACCGCACCACAACGGTTTACCAGTTGTTCATTTGCGTAACGTCACCAGCAAACGTAGACGTCCATCGCCATTTGCAAATTCAACGATTGTTGCATGCCTGTGTCAGGTGTCACGACACACTATGTCTGCCCACATACACGCAACAACATGTGCACGCTTCGCGAACACGTGGAAGGTGGCCCCCGTACGTATGCGATGTCCATTGCGCGAACGACTGTCAACCGGCCTCTGTCGCATGTCGCAGATGTGGAACGCAGTGCACCATGCTATCACGGTGTGTGAGAGGAGACGACTACGTCTGACAACACGCGCCACTACATCAACAGACGGCTCATGCTGATCGCCATCCACGGCATACCATACTGCAATCCAGCTCTTATAGGGAGACGACACGTAGCTGAGTGCACAATATTTGGACCGTATGGTTCGCCGTTGTTGGCGCAGTCGTGGTACGGTCACACATGTACCACGATGTATCATTCAGTACATGAGGACCAATGTGCAGTACAGTGTGTGATTTGGACGTACAACATCAGCGGACAGTTGACACAAGCCGTACCACAACGTAGGCTGTGCTTCGCCATGCGAATGCCAATGAACAACTGCGAAGGGCATTGAGCATGTACGTCCTACTGCCATCCGCATTACAGTGTATAGCTGCAAGGTGTTTCACATGAAGCGATACTCTGGGGACCGGGCAGTGCGAGTAGCAAACTATATTGCGGGGGTTGCAGTTAGGCAACACTACACTAATTTAACGCGTCGTATGACAATTACAGAGCAGGTTAAGGCCCAACGTGTGTTGGGTTAAGGCCCAACGTGTGTTGGGTTAAGGCCCAACGTGTGTTGGGTTAAGGCCCAACGTGTGTTGGGTTAAGGCCCAACGTGTGTTGGGTTAAGGCCCAACGTGTGTTGGGTTAAGGCCCAACGTGTGTTGGGTTAAGGCCCAACGTGTGTTGGGTTAAGGCCCAACGTGTGTTGGGTTAAGGCCCAACGTGTGTTGGGTTAAGGCCCAACGTGTGTTGGGTTAAGGCCCAACGTGTGTTGGGTTAAGGCCCAACGTGTGTTGGGTTAAGGCCCAACGTGTGTTGGGTTAAGGCCCAACGTGTGTTGGGTTAAGGCCCAACGTGTGTTGGGTTAAGGCCCAACGTGTGTTGGGTTAAGGCCCAACGTGTGTTGGGTTGAGGCCCAACGTGTGTTGGGTTGAGGCGCAACATAGGTTAGGTTGAGGCGCAACATGGGTTAGGTTGAGGCGCAACATGGGTTAGGTTGAGGCGCAACATGGGTTAGGTTAAGGCGCAACATGGGTTAGGTTAAGGCGCAACATGGGTTAGGTTAAGGCGCAACATGGGTTAGGTTAAGGCGCAACATGGGTTAGGTTAAGGCGCAACATGGGTTAGGTTAAGGCGCAACATGGGTTAGGTTAAGGCGCAACATGGGTTAGGTTAAGGCGCAACATGGGTTAGGTTAAGGCGCAACATGGGTTAGGTTAAGGCGCAACATGGGTTAGGTTAAGGCGCAACATGGGTTAGGTTAAGGCGCAACATGGGTTAGGTTAAGGCGCAACATAGGTTAGGTTAAGGCGCAACATGGGTTAGGTTAAGGCGCAACATGGGTTAGGTTAAGGTACAATATGGGTTAGGTTAAGGTACAATATGGGTTAGGTTAAGGTACAATATGGGTTAGGTTAAGGCGCAACATAGGTTAGGTTAAGGCGCAACACGGGTTAGGTTAAGGCACAACACGGGTTAGGTTAAGGTACAACACGGGTTAGGTTAAGGTACAACACGGGTTAGGTTAAGGTACAACACGGGTTAGGTTAAGGTACAACACGGGTTAGGTTAAGGTACAACACGGGTTAGGTTAAGGTACAACACGGGTTAGGTTAAGGTACAACACGGGTTAGGTTAAGGTACAACACGGGTTAGGTTAAGGTACAACACGGGTTAGGTTAAGGTACAACACGGGTTAGGTTAAGGCACAATACGGGTTAGGTTAAGGCACAACACGGGTTAGGTTAAGGCACAACACGGGTTAGGTTAAGGCACAACACGGGTTAGGTTAAGGCACAATACGGGTTAGGTTAAGGCACAATACGGGTTAGGTTAAGGCACAATACGGGTTAGGTTAAGGCACAATACGGGTTAGGTTAAGGCACAATACGGGTTAGGTTAAGGCACAATACGGGTTAGGTTAAGGCACAATACGGGTTAGGTTAAGGCACAATACGGGTTAGGTTAAGGCACAATACGGGTTAGGTTAAGGCACAATACGGGTTAGGTTAAGGCACAATACGGGTTAGGTTAAGGCACAATACGGGTTAGGTTAAGGCACAATACGGGTTAGGTTAAGGCACAATACGGGTTAGGTTAAGGCACAATACGGGTTAGGTTAAGGCACAATACGGGTTAGGTTAAGGTACACATTGTTGTAAGGAAAGGTGTTTTGGGGGGGGGGGGCCGGTTTGTTGATTGTGATTATCGTAAGTAAATGACTGCGGCATCATCTGATTTGGCACGTCAGGGTGCACCTTTGGCTCA
>NC_060121.1:591257917-591262917 GCF_021461395.2 Schistocerca americana
ACCAGACTTGCCCTCCAATAGATACTCGTTAAAGGATTTAAAGTGTACTCATTCCGATTACGGGGCCTCGGATGAGTCCCGTATCGTTATTTTTCGTCACTACCTCCCCGTGCCGGGAGTGGGTAATTTGCGCGCCTGCTGCCTTCCTTGGATGTGGTAGCCGTTTCTCAGGCTCCCTCTCCGGAATCGAACCCTGATTCCCCGTTACCCGTTACAACCATGGTAGGCGCAGAACCTACCATCGACAGTTGATAAGGCAGACATTTGGAAGATGCGTCGCCGGTACGAGGACCGTGCGATCAGCCCAAAGTTATTCAGAGTCACCAAGGCAAACGGACCGGACGAGCCGACCGATTGGTTTTGATCTAATAAAAGCGTCCCTTCCATCTCTGGTCGGGACTCTGTTTGCATGTATTAGCTCTAGAATTACCACAGTTATCCAAGTAACGTGGGTACGATCTAAGGAACCATAACTGATTTAATGAGCCATTCGCGGTTTCACCTTAATGCGGCTTGTACTGAGACATGCATGGCTTAATCTTTGAGACAAGCATATGACTACTGGCAGGATCAACCAGGGAGCTGCGTCAACTAGAGCTGAGCAGCCGGCCGCCCGGGAGTGTGTCCCGGGGGCCCGCGCGAACACGCAAGCGTCCGCTCAATTATTCTGCAAACAGGAGGAGGCTGAGCTCCCCTGCACAATACACCTCGAAACCCTCTCAGGTCCCGGCGGCGCGCAGCGCCGTCCTAAGTACTTGGTCGGGTTCGAGAGTGGCGCAATCGCCCGGAGTTTGGCGAGTAGACGCTTTAGGTGCGACCACCCGTGCTCCCAACTGAGCTTGCCGCTGCCGACAGAGGCCCGGGAGCGTGCTGTCGTGGCATTGCCGGCGGGAGACAACACGCGCCACCTACGGTGGCCGGCAGCTCCAACGCCAGCGCCACAGAAGGACAAAAGCCCCACTTGGGTGCCGAAGCGAACTCTCCCAGCACAGCGCACGCGCCAACACGTCCGCACAGCTGCGATACAATCCACCTGCGAGAACCGCAGAGGCGACCGAGCAGCAGACGGCGTCGCGGCGCCGAGCGCCGGGCGGCGGCGCATCCTCAGCGCACACAGTCCTCAATCGGACCAGCACACTGCAGATGTCCACCGCGCTTCGCACCGGGCCCGCGAGGACCTACTTTGGCCGCACGGCGCCGCGTGCAGGGTGCGCCGGCGCGCAGCTGCGCCGCCTGCCGCCTCCGTCGGCCGGCGCGCCTGCCACTGGCCGCCCCCACCAGCCGGCTGTAGCGCGTGCGCCCACGCACCGCGCGGCCAGCACGCCGGGAGGCCCCCCCTCACCGGCCGGGGACGGTCCCACCCAGCCACCGCCGCGTATCGCTTCACACCCACATGCCATTCACGTTCGTGGGCATGGTGGGTATCGCTGAAACAACCGGTTGGTAGCTCAACCGATCGTCGCCATCACTGATTCACCTCTAGCGAGAACAACCGCACCACAACGGTTTACCAGTTGTTCATTTGCGTAACGTCACCAGCAAACGTAGACGTCCATCGCCATTTGCAAATTCAACGATTGTTGCATGCCTGTGTCAGGTGTCACGACACACTATGTCTGCCCACATACACGCAACAACATGTGCACGCTTCGCGAACACGTGGAAGGTGGCCCCCGTACGTATGCGATGTCCATTGCGCGAACGACTGTCAACCGGCCTCTGTCGCATGTCGCAGATGTGGAACGCAGTGCACCATGCTATCACGGTGTGTGAGAGGAGACGACTACGTCTGACAACACGCGCCACTACATCAACAGACGGCTCATGCTGATCGCCATCCACGGCATACCATACTGCAATCCAGCTCTTATAGGGAGACGACACGTAGCTGAGTGCACAATATTTGGACCGTATGGTTCGCCGTTGTTGGCGCAGTCGTGGTACGGTCACACATGTACCACGATGTATCATTCAGTACATGAGGACCAATGTGCAGTACAGTGTGTGATTTGGACGTACAACATCAGCGGACAGTTGACACAAGCCGTACCACAACGTAGGCTGTGCTTCGCCATGCGAATGCCAATGAACAACTGCGAAGGGCATTGAGCATGTACGTCCTACTGCCATCCGCATTACAGTGTATAGCTGCAAGGTGTTTCACATGAAGCGATACTCTGGGGACCGGGCAGTGCGAGTAGCAAACTATATTGCGGGGGTTGCAGTTAGGCAACACTACACTAATTTAACGCGTCGTATGACAATTACAGAGCAGGTTAAGGCCCAACGTGTGTTGGGTTAAGGCCCAACGTGTGTTGGGTTAAGGCCCAACGTGTGTTGGGTTAAGGCCCAACGTGTGTTGGGTTAAGGCCCAACGTGTGTTGGGTTAAGGCCCAACGTGTGTTGGGTTAAGGCCCAACGTGTGTTGGGTTAAGGCCCAACGTGTGTTGGGTTAAGGCCCAACGTGTGTTGGGTTAAGGCCCAACGTGTGTTGGGTTAAGGCCCAACGTGTGTTGGGTTAAGGCCCAACGTGTGTTGGGTTAAGGCCCAACGTGTGTTGGGTTAAGGCCCAACGTGTGTTGGGTTAAGGCCCAACGTGTGTTGGGTTAAGGCCCAACGTGTGTTGGGTTAAGGCCCAACGTGTGTTGGGTTAAGGCCCAACGTGTGTTGGGTTAAGGCCCAACGTGTGTTGGGTTAAGGCCCAACGTGTGTTGGGTTAAGGCCCAACGTGTGTTGGGTTGAGGCCCAACGTGTGTTGGGTTGAGGCGCAACATAGGTTAGGTTGAGGCGCAACATGGGTTAGGTTGAGGCGCAACATGGGTTAGGCTAAGGCGCAACATGGGTTAGGTTAAGGCGCAACATGGGTTAGGTTAAGGCGCAACATGGGTTAGGTTAAGGCGCAACATGGGTTAGGTTAAGGCGCAACATGGGTTAGGTTAAGGCGCAACATGGGTTAGGTTAAGGCGCAACATGGGTTAGGTTAAGGCGCAACATGGGTTAGGTTAAGGCGCAACATGGGTTAGGTTAAGGCGCAACATGGGTTAGGTTAAGGCGCAACATGGGTTAGGTTAAGGCGCAACATGGGTTAGGTTAAGGCGCAACATAGGTTAGGTTAAGGCGCAACATGGGTTAGGTTAAGGCGCAACATGGGTTAGGTTAAGGTACAATATGGGTTAGGTTAAGGTACAATATGGGTTAGGTTAAGGTACAATATGGGTTAGGTTAAGGCGCAACATAGGTTAGGTTAAGGCGCAACATAGGTTAGGTTAAGGCGCAACATAGGTTAGGTTAAGGCGCAACATAGGTTAGGTTAAGGCACAACACGGGTTAGGTTAAGGTACAACACGGGTTAGGTTAAGGTACAACACGGGTTAGGTTAAGGTACAACACGGGTTAGGTTAAGGTACAACACGGGTTAGGTTAAGGTACAACACGGGTTAGGTTAAGGTACAACACGGGTTAGGTTAAGGTACAACACGGGTTAGGTTAAGGTACAACACGGGTTAGGTTAAGGTACAACACGGGTTAGGTTAAGGCACAACACGGGTTAGGTTAAGGCACAATACGGGTTAGGTTAAGGCACAACACGGGTTAGGTTAAGGCACAACACGGGTTAGGTTAAGGCACAACACGGGTTAGGTTAAGGCACAATACGGGTTAGGTTAAGGCACAATACGGGTTAGGTTAAGGCACAATACGGACGGGTTAGGTTAAGGCACAATACGGGTTAGGTTAAGGCACAATACGGGTTAGGTTAAGGCACAATACGGGTTAGGTTAAGGCACAATACGGGTTAGGTTAAGGCACAATACGGGTTAGGTTAAGGCACAATACGGGTTAGGTTAAGGCACAATACGGGTTAGGTTAAGGCACAATACGGGTTAGGTTAAGGCACAATACGGGTTAGGTTAAGGCACAATACGGGTTAGGTTAAGGCACAATACGGGTTAGGTTAAGGCACAATACGGGTTAGGTTAAGGCACAATACGGGTTAGGTTAAGGCACAATACGGGTTAGGTTAAGGCACAATACGGGTTAGGTTAAGGTACACATTGTTGTAAGGAAAGGTGTTTTGGGGGGGGGGGGCCGGTTTGTTGATTGTGATTATCGTAAGTAAATGACTGCGGCATCATCTGATTTGGCACGTCAGGGTGCACCTTTGGCTCATGACAGGCGGCGCTCTGATTCCATGCTTGTGGCAGACCTGTGTCTTTCATTCCTGCCATTGTTTTTGTGGTGTGACAGGAGGCAGTATTGTGATGTTGGGTGCACCCCTGTGTAGGACATGTGTGGGTGTTGGTGGCTTAGCTGAGCAATGGTGGTTGTCGGAAGGGTGGGATATTCTGTTTTCCGAGTGGACCTCCCGGTCTGGTTATGATAGTGTGGATTGTCTAATGTGGCAGAGAGGATGCACTGGGTGTTGTTCCATGCTGGTGCTTACATATTGTCTGTGTGCCTGTTACAGGCAGAGAGTAGTGCGTGATAAGAGTGTCTGGCTGACGTGTGATTGTGAGCAGAGTCTTTCAGCATGTATACGGACAGTTGTATACATTATCTGTATTCTGATGGCTCTATCTATTACTAATCAGCGCCGTGTATACGTTTAATCCGGTTCCAGTCGAAACTATTGTATCTCTGTACATTAGTGACACGGCGAGCCCGCTATGTAGTTACTCGTCTCGGCAGCTTCCACCGGTGTATGGCAAATGATTATAAGGAATCAGTCTAGTCGTCAATACCGATAGTGTGACGTCACATGTCTGGGGTGGGGGACGCTGCGCCCTTCCGGTGGGTCATGGCCTAGGAAGACTCTTCCCACGCAGGGGGGCTTGGACTGTCATTGACTCTTCCGAGTAATATACTTGCCGTACGTTTTTGCGACTGCGAGTGCAACGCTCACCGGTACCGACATGGATGGAGCGCCTCCTAGCTGCCGCTGAGCATCTGCATTCGTACAGAGAGCAACGCGATCGCGTCTGTAGCTCGTACGTGGTACAGCT
>NC_060121.1:591272917-591277917 GCF_021461395.2 Schistocerca americana
GGGAACAATTGCAAGCCCCAATCCCTAGCACGAAGGAGGTTCAGCGGGTTACCCCGACCTTTCGGCCTAGGAAGACACGCTGATTCCTTCAGTGTAGCGCGCGTGCGGCCCAGAACATCTAAGGGCATCACAGACCTGTTATTGCTCAATCTCGTGCGGCTAGAAGCCGCCTGTCCCTCTAAGAAGAAAAGTAATCGCTGACAGCACGAAGGATGTCACGCGACTAGTTAGCAGGCTAGAGTCTCGTTCGTTATCGGAATTAACCAGACAAATCGCTCCACCAACTAAGAACGGCCATGCACCACCACCCACCGAATCAAGAAAGAGCTATCAATCTGTCAATCCTTCCGGTGTCCGGGCCTGGTGAGGTTTCCCGTGTTGAGTCAAATTAAGCCGCAGGCTCCACTCCTGGTGGTGCCCTTCCGTCAATTCCTTTAAGTTTCAGCTTTGCAACCATACTTCCCCCGGAACCCAAAAGCTTTGGTTTCCCGGAGGCTGCCCGCCGAGTCATCGGAGGAACTGCGGCGGATCGCTGGCTGGCATCGTTTATGGTTAGAACTAGGGCGGTATCTGATCGCCTTCGAACCTCTAACTTTCGTTCTTGATTAATGAAAACATACTTGGCAAATGCTTTCGCTTCTGTTCGTCTTGCGACGATCCAAGAATTTCACCTCTAACGTCGCAATACGAATGCCCCCGCCTGTCCCTATTAATCATTACCTCGGGTTCCGAAAACCAACAAAATAGAACCGAGGTCCTATTCCATTATTCCATGCACACAGTATTCAGGCGGGCTTGCCTGCTTTAAGCACTCTAATTTGTTCAAAGTAAACGTGCCGGCCCACCGAGACACTCACTCAAGAGCACCCTGGTAGGATTGCAACGGGGTCCGCCTCGGGACGCACGAGCACGCACGAGGCGCGTCGCACGCCTTCAGCTCGCCCCACCGGCAGGACGTCCCACGATACATGCCAGTTAAACACCGACGGGCGGTGAACCAACAGCGTGGGACACAAATCCAACTACGAGCTTTTTAACCGCAACAACTTTAATATACGCTATTGGAGCTGGAATTACCGCGGCTGCTGGCACCAGACTTGCCCTCCAATAGATACTCGTTAAAGGATTTAAAGTGTACTCATTCCGATTACGGGGCCTCGGATGAGTCCCGTATCGTTATTTTTCGTCACTACCTCCCCGTGCCGGGAGTGGGTAATTTGCGCGCCTGCTGCCTTCCTTGGATGTGGTAGCCGTTTCTCAGGCTCCCTCTCCGGAATCGAACCCTGATTCCCCGTTACCCGTTACAACCATGGTAGGCGCAGAACCTACCATCGACAGTTGATAAGGCAGACATTTGAAAGATGCGTCGCCGGTACGAGGACCGTGCGATCAGCCCAAAGTTATTCAGAGTCACCAAGGCAAACGGACCGGACGAGCCGACCGATTGGTTTTGATCTAATAAAAGCGTCCCTTCCATCTCTGGTCGGGACTCTGTTTGCATGTATTAGCTCTAGAATTACCACAGTTATCCAAGTAACGTGGGTACGATCTAAGGAACCATAACTGATTTAATGAGCCATTCGCGGTTTCACCTTAATGCGGCTTGTACTGAGACATGCATGGCTTAATCTTTGAGACAAGCATATGACTACTGGCAGGATCAACCAGGGAGCTGCGTCAACTAGAGCTGAGCAGCCGGCCGCCCGGGAGTGTGTCCCGGGGGCCCGCGCGAACACGCAAGCGTCCGCTCAATTATTCTGCAAACAGGAGGAGGCTGAGCTCCCCTGCACAATACACCTCGAAACCCTCTCAGGTCCCGGCGGCGCGCAGCGCCGTCCTAAGTACTTGGTCGGGTTCGAGAGTGGCGCAATCGCCCGGAGTTTGGCGAGTAGACGCTTTAGGTGCGACCACCCGTGCTCCCAACTGAGCTTGCCGCTGCCGACAGAGGCCCGGGAGCGTGCTGTCGTGGCATTGCCGGCGGGAGACAACACGCGCCACCTACGGTGGCCGGCAGCTCCAACGCCAGCGCCACAGAAGGACAAAAGCCCCACTTGGGTGCCGAAGCGAACTCTCCCAGCACAGCGCACGCGCCAACACGTCCGCACAGCTGCGATACAATCCACCTGCGAGAACCGCAGAGGCGACCGAGCAGCAGACGGCGTCGCGGCGCCGAGCGCCGGGCGGCGGCGCATCCTCAGCGCACACAGTCCTCAATCGGACCAGCACACTGCAGATGTCCACCGCGCTTCGCACCGGGCCCGCGAGGACCTACTTTGGCCGCACGGCGCCGCGTGCAGGGTGCGCCGGCGCGCAGCTGCGCCGCCTGCCGCCTCCGTCGGCCGGCGCGCCTGCCACTGGCCGCCCCCACCAGCCGGCTGTAGCGCGTGCGCCCACGCACCGCGCGGCCAGCACGCCGGGAGGCCCCCCCTCACCGGCCGGGGACGGTCCCACCCAGCCACCGCCGCGTATCGCTTCACACCCACATGCCATTCACGTTCGTGGGCATGGTGGGTATCGCTGAAACAACCGGTTGGTAGCTCAACCGATCGTCGCCATCACTGATTCACCTCTAGCGAGAACAACCGCACCACAACGGTTTACCAGTTGTTCATTTGCGTAACGTCACCAGCAAACGTAGACGTCCATCGCCATTTGCAAATTCAACGATTGTTGCATGCCTGTGTCAGGTGTCACGACACACTATGTCTGCCCACATACACGCAACAACATGTGCACGCTTCGCGAACACGTGGAAGGTGGCCCCCGTACGTATGCGATGTCCATTGCGCGAACGACTGTCAACCGGCCTCTGTCGCATGTCGCAGATGTGGAACGCAGTGCACCATGCTATCACGGTGTGTGAGAGGAGACGACTACGTCTGACAACACGCGCCACTACATCAACAGACGGCTCATGCTGATCGCCATCCACGGCATACCATACTGCAATCCAGCTCTTATAGGGAGACGACACGTAGCTGAGTGCACAATATTTGGACCGTATGGTTCGCCGTTGTTGGCGCAGTCGTGGTACGGTCACACATGTACCACGATGTATCATTCAGTACATGAGGACCAATGTGCAGTACAGTGTGTGATTTGGACGTACAACATCAGCGGACAGTTGACACAAGCCGTACCACAACGTAGGCTGTGCTTCGCCATGCGAATGCCAATGAACAACTGCGAAGGGCATTGAGCATGTACGTCCTACTGCCATCCGCATTACAGTGTATAGCTGCAAGGTGTTTCACATGAAGCGATACTCTGGGGACCGGGCAGTGCGAGTAGCAAACTATATTGCGGGGGTTGCAGTTAGGCAACACTACACTAATTTAACGCGTCGTATGACAATTACAGAGCAGGTTAAGGCCCAACGTGTGTTGGGTTAAGGCCCAACGTGTGTTGGGTTAAGGCCCAACGTGTGTTGGGTTAAGGCCCAACGTGTGTTGGGTTAAGGCCCAACGTGTGTTGGGTTAAGGCCCAACGTGTGTTGGGTTAAGGCCCAACGTGTGTTGGGTTAAGGCCCAACGTGTGTTGGGTTAAGGCCCAACGTGTGTTGGGTTAAGGCCCAACGTGTGTTGGGTTAAGGCCCAACGTGTGTTGGGTTAAGGCCCAACGTGTGTTGGGTTAAGGCCCAACGTGTGTTGGGTTAAGGCCCAACGTGTGTTGGGTTAAGGCCCAACGTGTGTTGGGTTAAGGCCCAACGTGTGTTGGGTTAAGGCCCAACGTGTGTTGGGTTAAGGCCCAACGTGTGTTGGGTTAAGGCCCAACGTGTGTTGGGTTAAGGCCCAACGTGTGTTGGGTTAAGGCCCAACGTGTCTTGGGTTAAGGCCCAACGTGTGTTGGGTTAAGGCCCAACATGTGTTGGGTTGAGGCCCAACGTGTGTTGGGTTGAGGCGCAACATAGGTTAGGTTGAGGCGCAACATAGGTTAGGTTGAGGCGCAACATGGGTTAGGTTAAGGCACAACATGGGTTAGGTTAAGGCGCAACATGGGTTAGGTTAAGGCGCAACATGGGTTAGGTTAAGGCGCAACATGGGTTAGGTTAAGGCGCAACATGGGTTAGGTTAAGGCGCAACATGGGTTAGGTTAAGGCGCAACATGGGTTAGGTTAAGGCGCAACATGGGTTAGGTTAAGGCGCAACATGGGTTAGGTTAAGGCGCAACATGGGTTAGGTTAAGGCGCAACATGGGTTAGGTTAAGGCGCAACATGGGTTAGGTTAAGGCGCAACATGGGTTAGGTTAAGGCGCAACATAGGTTAGGTTAAGGCGCAACATGGGTTAGGTTAAGGCGCAACATGGGTTAGGTTAAGGTACAATATGGGTTAGGTTAAGGTACAATATGGGTTAGGTTAAGGTACAATATGGGTTAGGTTAAGGCGCAACATAGGTTAGGTTAAGGCGCAACATAGGTTAGGTTAAGGCGCAACATAGGTTAGGTTAAGGCGCAACACAGGTTAGGTTAAGGCACAACACGGGTTAGGTTAAGGTACAACACGGGTTAGGTTAAGGTACAACACGGGTTAGGTTAAGGTACAACACGGGTTAGGTTAAGGTACAACACGGGTTAGGTTAAGGTACAACACGGGTTAGGTTAAGGTACAACACGGGTTAGGTTAAGGTACAACACGGGTTAGGTTAAGGTACAACACGGGTTAGGTTAAGGTACAACACGGGTTAGGTTAAGGTACAACACGGGTTAGGTTAAGGCACAACACGGGTTAGGTTAAGGCACAATACGGTTTAGGTTAAGGCACAACACGGGTTAGGTTAAGGCACAACACGGGTTAGGTTAAGGCACAACACGGGTTAGGTTAAGGCACAATACGGGTTAGGTTAAGGCACAATACGGGTTAGGTTAAGGCACAATACGGGTTAGGTTAAGGCACAATACGGGTTAGGTTAAGGCACAATACGGGTTAGGTTAAGGCACAATACGGGTTAGGTTAAGGCACAATACGGGTTAGGTTAAGGCACAATACGGGTTAGGTTAAGG
>NC_060121.1:591282917-591285417 GCF_021461395.2 Schistocerca americana
ACGTTGGTGAGAGCGTGGAGGCGCTGTTGCGGCTTCAGCGGAGCTCGGGAGATGACGTCAAGCTGCTCCACCAGGTGGCTACGTGGATTGAAGACACAGCGACCCGCCGTGGAAAATTGCAGCCCCAGGTACCGGAAGGTTTCACCCACACGCAGGGCAGGCATGGTGGTATTGCCTGCTGTGAAGGTGACATTGCTGTCCACCTTCACCTTCTTCTCGCGCCCTGACGCGACTAAGGCGAGGGTGAAACACTTCCGGGCGTTGATCTGCAGCCCCAGGTGGGCGAGGGCTGCGGTAGCTGCGTCGATGAGGGACTGCAAGCCCCTCGGGGTCGCTGCAAACAGCAAGACGTCATCTGCAAAGGCCGCAGCGTTGACTCTGCGACCGAGGATCCGAGCTCCGATGTGGGAGGGCAGTTGGCCTAAAACGTAGTCCACCGCAAAGTTGAACAGGAGGGGGGAGAGGGGATCGCCCTGGCGAACGCCCCGTGCTAGCTGCACAGACACGCCCACGCCGGCGCCGTCCGCTATCACTGTCGTGCTGCCCTCGTAGCACCGCTCGACATACTCGACAAAGCAATCCGGCAGGCCATGCGCCTTCAGCACGGGGCGAAGGGCAGCATGATCTACCGAATCGAATGCCTTAGATACGTCGATCGATGCCACAAAGACAGAGCGGCAGGAGCGAACTGCGTCGGTGAGAGCAGTGTCCAAGATGAAGGTATTTTCCAACATCCCATCCCGAGGGATGAATGCCCGCTGACGTTCGTCCACAGCACATGCGCGCATCAGGCGTGACGCGAGAACCTTGTGAAAGGTCCGCGCCAACACCGAGCAGACCGTAATGGGGCGAAAGTCAGCGGGGGATGTTGGTGCAGCCGTTTTCGGGAGAAGGGACGTCCGCGCGCGAAGCAGGCGTTCCGGAAGGGCGCGGGCCAGAAGGAAGAGATTCATCACTTTCACCAGGACTTCGTGCGGCAGGCGCCGCAACTCCGCTGGGGTAAGGCCGTCCGGCCCGGCTGCTGATCCCCTGGGCGGCAACGCGGCGGCGACCTCCTCATGTGTGACCGGCCCCCATATGCACTCGAGAGCGACAGGCTCTGAGTGCGGGAGGAGGCGGTCACGAATGAAGCCCGCGGTGGAGATGGGCTTCTTGGTGAAGAGGTCCGCCCAGAAGTCCAGCAGACCAGGGATGGCAGGTGGCGGCTGGAGCAGGGTGCCATCCAAGAGGCCGCGCACGCAACGTGCACGCGACCGTCGGAAGGCATCCTGCGTTCTCGCGTACTCCCAGCGGCGCCGCTTGCGCTTCTGCGTCGGCGGCGCGGCAGGCGGCCGCTTCGATGGTTGGCGCGGCCGCTGTGTCCTGGTGATCGATCTCTCCCCTCTGGACCCGACCGACGCAAGGGCATCCGGGAGCATGCCCAGGATGACATCGGGCGGCGTGCCCCGCCCCAGACCTATGACACGATCCAGGGCAGAGAAACGCTGGGCGGAAGCGGGTAGCCCCGCCAGATGCTCCCAGATGGCGGCGTCAGTCGGCCCCTCCGGCGGCGGCCCGGTGGTGTCGGCCGCGAAGTCCTCGGCTGCGTCGACGGGCGGCGCAGCGGCCTCGCCCGCGTCAGGCAGCGGGCTCGCTGCTCCCCGGCGGGACGCCGGCTGTTCCCCCCGACCGATCTCAAGCGCCTCCATGAATTGGCGGACAAGCTGCTTGTGGGCAGCTTGCCGCCGTCGGCACTTGATTGCCTCGAGCGTTCGGTCGGGGAACATCCTGATGAGTTCTTGATTGACGAAGAAGAACCGGGCGTCCCTCTCGAGGAACAGTTCGGCCTCCGCCTTGGCGAGCGACAGGACTTCTTCCTCCGTCCACCTCGCGCGATGCCTCTCCGTGACGATCTCCGCGTTGGCGGCCGCAAGATGTTGGCGGCGGCGATGGACCCCGAGACCGTTCTTGGTTGTAAAGCTGCAGTGGCACTCACTACAGGTATACATAGCTGCAAAAGTTACAAGATTTTCGGCACGGCCGGTTGGCCGGCTAGGTGCTGGGGGAGTTGGGGTGGCACCTTCAGCGGAAGGGCCACCACTTATTCTCTGCTTACTGCCCCCAACTAAAAAAGGGATAGTGCGAGGGGGGGCTGGTAACCCCCCCAAGCCCCTGGTGCGGTCTTCCACTCTGCGAAATCAGCGGGCCCACGAGAAGGGGAGAAGACCGCAGGAGAGGAGAGGCTAAGAGGGCTAGGCCCATGTATTGCGCATCACTCCCCCTGTAACTATAACCCAAGGAAGGCACCTCGCAGCAGCAGCACGACTACATCAAGACCGCACTTCGAGAAGCCAAGTCCGGATGCAGCCACACCGCTGCCACTTGGCCACCTTAAGAGAGTCATAGTTACTCCCGCCGTTTACCCGCGCTTGCTTGAATTTCTTCACGTTGACATTCAGAGCACTGGGCAGAAATCACATTGCGTCAACACCCGCTAGGGCCATCGCAATGCTTTGTTTTA
>NC_060121.1:591290417-591295417 GCF_021461395.2 Schistocerca americana
AGGCGCAGAACCTACCATCGACAGTTGATAAGGCAGACATTTGAAAGATGCGTCGCCGGTACGAGGACCGTGCGATCAGCCCAAAGTTATTCAGAGTCACCAAGGCAAACGGACCGGACGAGCCGACCGATTGGTTTTGATCTAATAAAAGCGTCCCTTCCATCTCTGGTCGGGACTCTGTTTGCATGTATTAGCTCTAGAATTACCACAGTTATCCAAGTAACGTGGGTACGATCTAAGGAACCATAACTGATTTAATGAGCCATTCGCGGTTTCACCTTAATGCGGCTTGTACTGAGACATGCATGGCTTAATCTTTGAGACAAGCATATGACTACTGGCAGGATCAACCAGGGAGCTGCGTCAACTAGAGCTGAGCAGCCGGCCGCCCGGGAGTGTGTCCCGGGGGCCCGCGCGAACACGCAAGCGTCCGCTCAATTATTCTGCAAACAGGAGGAGGCTGAGCTCCCCTGCACAATACACCTCGAAACCCTCTCAGGTCCCGGCGGCGCGCAGCGCCGTCCTAAGTACTTGGTCGGGTTCGAGAGTGGCGCAATCGCCCGGAGTTTGGCGAGTAGACGCTTTAGGTGCGACCACCCGTGCTCCCAACTGAGCTTGCCGCTGCCGACAGAGGCCCGGGAGCGTGCTGTCGTGGCATTGCCGGCGGGAGACAACACGCGCCACCTACGGTGGCCGGCAGCTCCAACGCCAGCGCCACAGAAGGACAAAAGCCCCACTTGGGTGCCGAAGCGAACTCTCCCAGCACAGCGCACGCGCCAACACGTCCGCACAGCTGCGATACAATCCACCTGCGAGAACCGCAGAGGCGACCGAGCAGCAGACGGCGTCGCGGCGCCGAGCGCCGGGCGGCGGCGCATCCTCAGCGCACACAGTCCTCAATCGGACCAGCACACTGCAGATGTCCACCGCGCTTCGCACCGGGCCCGCGAGGACCTACTTTGGCCGCACGGCGCCGCGTGCAGGGTGCGCCGGCGCGCAGCTGCGCCGCCTGCCGCCTCCGTCGGCCGGCGCGCCTGCCACTGGCCGCCCCCACCAGCCGGCTGTAGCGCGTGCGCCCACGCACCGCGCGGCCAGCACGCCGGGAGGCCCCCCCTCACCGGCCGGGGACGGTCCCACCCAGCCACCGCCGCGTATCGCTTCACACCCACATGCCATTCACGTTCGTGGGCATGGTGGGTATCGCTGAAACAACCGGTTGGTAGCTCAACCGATCGTCGCCATCACTGATTCACCTCTAGCGAGAACAACCGCACCACAACGGTTTACCAGTTGTTCATTTGCGTAACGTCACCAGCAAACGTAGACGTCCATCGCCATTTGCAAATTCAACGATTGTTGCATGCCTGTGTCAGGTGTCACGACACACTATGTCTGCCCACATACACGCAACAACATGTGCACGCTTCGCGAACACGTGGAAGGTGGCCCCCGTACGTATGCGATGTCCATTGCGCGAACGACTGTCAACCGGCCTCTGTCGCATGTCGCAGATGTGGAACGCAGTGCACCATGCTATCACGGTGTGTGAGAGGAGACGACTACGTCTGACAACACGCGCCACTACATCAACAGACGGCTCATGCTGATCGCCATCCACGGCATACCATACTGCAATCCAGCTCTTATAGGGAGACGACACGTAGCTGAGTGCACAATATTTGGACCGTATGGTTCGCCGTTGTTGGCGCAGTCGTGGTACGGTCACACATGTACCACGATGTATCATTCAGTACATGAGGACCAATGTGCAGTACAGTGTGTGATTTGGACGTACAACATCAGCGGACAGTTGACACAAGCCGTACCACAACGTAGGCTGTGCTTCGCCATGCGAATGCCAATGAACAACTGCGAAGGGCATTGAGCATGTACGTCCTACTGCCATCCGCATTACAGTGTATAGCTGCAAGGTGTTTCACATGAAGCGATACTCTGGGGACCGGGCAGTGCGAGTAGCAAACTATATTGCGGGGGTTGCAGTTAGGCAACACTACACTAATTTAACGCGTCGTATGACAATTACAGAGCAGGTTAAGGCCCAACGTGTGTTGGGTTAAGGCCCAACGTGTGTTGGGTTAAGGCCCAACGTGTGTTGGGTTAAGGCCCAACGTGTGTTGGGTTAAGGCCCAACGTGTGTTGGGTTAAGGCCCAACGTGTGTTGGGTTAAGGCCCAACGTGTGTTGGGTTAAGGCCCAACGTGTGTTGGGTTAAGGCCCAACGTGTGTTGGGTTAAGGCCCAACGTGTGTTGGGTTAAGGCCCAACGTGTGTTGGGTTAAGGCCCAACGTGTGTTGGGTTAAGGCCCAACGTGTGTTGGGTTAAGGCCCAACGTGTGTTGGGTTAAGGCCCAACGTGTGTTGGGTTAAGGCCCAACGTGTGTTGGGTTAAGGCCCAACGTGTGTTGGGTTAAGGCCCAACGTGTGTTGGGTTGAGGCCCAACGTGTGTTGGGTTGAGGCGCAACATAGGTTAGGTTGAGGCGCAACATAGGTTAGGTTGAGGCGCAACATGGGTTAGGTTAAGGCGCAACATGGGTTAGGTTAAGGCGCAACATGGGTTAGGTTAAGGCGCAACATGGGTTAGGTTAAGGCGCAACATGGGTTAGGTTAAGGCGCAACATGGGTTAGGTTAAGGCGCAACATGGGTTAGGTTAAGGCGCAACATGGGTTAGGTTAAGGCGCAACATGGGTTAGGTTAAGGCGCAACATGGGTTAGGTTAAGGCGCAACATGGGTTAGGTTAAGGCGCAACATGGGTTAGGTTAAGGCGCAACATGGGTTAGGTTAAGGCGCAACATAGGTTAGGTTAAGGCGCAACATGGGTTAGGTTAAGGCGCAACATGGGTTAGGTTAAGGTACAATATGGGTTAGGTTAAGGTACAATATGGGTTAGGTTAAGGTACAATATGGGTTAGGTTAAGGCGCAACATAGGTTAGGTTAAGGCGCAACATAGGTTAGGTTAAGGCGCAACATAGGTTAGGTTAAGGCGCAACATAGGTTAGGTTAAGGCACAACACGGGTTAGGTTAAGGTACAACACGGGTTAGGTTAAGGTACAACACGGGTTAGGTTAAGGTACAACACGGGTTAGGTTAGGGTACAACACGGGTTAGGTTAAGGTACAACACGGGTTAGGTTAAGGTACAACACGGGTTAGGTTAAGGTACAACACGGGTTAGGTTAAGGTACAACACGGGTTAGGTTAAGGTACAACACGGGTTAGGTTAAGGCACAACACGGGTTAGGTTAAGGCACAATACGGGTTAGGTTAAGGCACAACACGGGTTTGGTTAAGGCACAACACGGGTTAGGTTAAGGCACAACACGGGTTAGGTTAAGGCACAATACGGGTTAGGTTAAGGCACAATACGGGTTAGGTTAAGGCACAATACGGGTTAGGTTAAGGCACAATACGGGTTAGGTTAAGGCACAATACGGGTTAGGTTAAGGCACAATACGGGTTAGGTTAAGGCACAATACGGGTTAGGTTAAGGCACAATACGGGTTAGGTTAAGGCACAATACGGGTTAGGTTAAGGCACAATACGGGTTAGGTTAAGGCACAATACGGGTTAGGTTAAGGCACAATACGGGTTAGGTTAAGGCACAATACGGGTTAGGTTAAGGCACAATACGGGTTAGGTTAAGGTACACATTGTTGTAAGGAAAGGTGTTTTGGGGGGGGGGGCCGGTTTGTTGATTGTGATTATCGTAAGTAAATGACTGCGGCATCATCTGATTTGGCACGTCAGGGTGCACCTTTGGCTCATGACAGGCGGCGCTCTGATTCCATGCTTGTGGCAGACCTGTGTCTTTCATTCCTGCCATTGTTTTTGTGGTGTGACAGGAGGCAGTATTGTGATGTTGGGTGCACCCCTGTGTAGGACATGTGTGGGTGTTGGTGGCTTAGCTGAGCAATGGTGGTTGTCGGAAGGGTGGGATATTCTGTTTTCCGAGTGGACCTCCCGGTCTGGTTATGATAGTGTGGATTGTCTAATGTGGCAGAGAGGATGCACTGGGTGTTGTTCCATGCTGGTGCTTACATATTGTCTGTGTGCCTGTTACAGGCAGAGAGTAGTGCGTGATAAGAGTGTCTGGCTGACGTGTGATTGTGAGCAGAGTCTTTCAGCATGTATACGGACAGTTGTATACATTATCTGTATTCTGATGGCTCTATCTATTACTAATCAGCGCCGTGTATACGTTTAATCCGGTTCCAGTCGAAACTATTGTATCTCTGTACATTAGTGACACGGCGAGCCCGCTATGTAGTTACTCGTCTCGGCAGCTTCCACCGGTGTATGGCAAATGATTATAAGGAATCAGTCTAGTCGTCAATACCGATAGTGTGACGTCACATGTCTGGGGTGGGGGACGCTGCGCCCTTCCGGTGGGTCATGGCCTAGGAAGACTCTTCCCACGCAGGGGGGCTTGGACTGTAATTGACTCTTCCGAGTAATATACTTGCCGTACGTTTTTGCGACTGCGAGTGCAACGCTCACCGGTACCGACATGGATGGAGCGCCTCCTAGCTGCCGCTGAGCATCTGCATTCGTACAGAGAGCAACGCGATCGCGTCTGTAGCTCGTACGTGGTACAGCTCGCAGCTCATGTATATGGACAGCGGGAATGTCGCATATTGGACATAACTCTTCATGAAACGCACGTTATAGGGGTGGATTGCACATTGCGAGTGCGAGCAAAGTCCGCCGTTCATCCGCTGGAGTTGCGAGTTGGGCGGTTGGGGTGGGGAGCGAACGGGTGCAGGTGGAGTGATTGCCGGTCCACGACTTCGTGCGGCAGAGGCGCTGGCGTTGGGGTGCTGTTGTCGACAGAGGATGCAGGCTTTGTGGGTGGGGTCGAAAGAAGGGCACTGTGGGCCCATGGCTGTCTTAGTCGGCTTGGCGTCTCATAGATGACGGTATCGTCGTTGCAGGAGGTCATGTTGCGGGAGACCTACAGATGGCAGTATGTTTTGCGGTGCG
>NC_060121.1:591302917-591307917 GCF_021461395.2 Schistocerca americana
CCATAACTGATTTAATGAGCCATTCGCGGTTTCACCTTAATGCGGCTTGTACTGAGACATGCATGGCTTAATCTTTGAGACAAGCATATGACTACTGGCAGGATCAACCAGGGAGCTGCGTCAACTAGAGCTGAGCAGCCGGCCGCCCGGGAGTGTGTCCCGGGGGCCCGCGCGAACACGCAAGCGTCCGCTCAATTATTCTGCAAACAGGAGGAGGCTGAGCTCCCCTGCACAATACACCTCGAAACCCTCTCAGGTCCCGGCGGCGCGCAGCGCCGTCCTAAGTACTTGGTCGGGTTCGAGAGTGGCGCAATCGCCCGGAGTTTGGCGAGTAGACGCTTTAGGTGCGACCACCCGTGCTCCCAACTGAGCTTGCCGCTGCCGACAGAGGCCCGGGAGCGTGCTGTCGTGGCATTGCCGGCGGGAGACAACACGCGCCACCTACGGTGGCCGGCAGCTCCAACGCCAGCGCCACAGAAGGACAAAAGCCCCACTTGGGTGCCGAAGCGAACTCTCCCAGCACAGCGCACGCGCCAACACGTCCGCACAGCTGCGATACAATCCACCTGCGAGAACCGCAGAGGCGACCGAGCAGCAGACGGCGTCGCGGCGCCGAGCGCCGGGCGGCGGCGCATCCTCAGCGCACACAGTCCTCAATCGGACCAGCACACTGCAGATGTCCACCGCGCTTCGCACCGGGCCCGCGAGGACCTACTTTGGCCGCACGGCGCCGCGTGCAGGGTGCGCCGGCGCGCAGCTGCGCCGCCTGCCGCCTCCGTCGGCCGGCGCGCCTGCCACTGGCCGCCCCCACCAGCCGGCTGTAGCGCGTGCGCCCACGCACCGCGCGGCCAGCACGCCGGGAGGCCCCCCCTCACCGGCCGGGGACGGTCCCACCCAGCCACCGCCGCGTATCGCTTCACACCCACATGCCATTCACGTTCGTGGGCATGGTGGGTATCGCTGAAACAACCGGTTGGTAGCTCAACCGATCGTCGCCATCACTGATTCACCTCTAGCGAGAACAACCGCACCACAACGGTTTACCAGTTGTTCATTTGCGTAACGTCACCAGCAAACGTAGACGTCCATCGCCATTTGCAAATTCAACGATTGTTGCATGCCTGTGTCAGGTGTCACGACACACTATGTCTGCCCACATACACGCAACAACATGTGCACGCTTCGCGAACACGTGGAAGGTGGCCCCCGTACGTATGCGATGTCCATTGCGCGAACGACTGTCAACCGGCCTCTGTCGCATGTCGCAGATGTGGAACGCAGTGCACCATGCTATCACGGTGTGTGAGAGGAGACGACTACGTCTGACAACACGCGCCACTACATCAACAGACGGCTCATGCTGATCGCCATCCACGGCATACCATACTGCAATCCAGCTCTTATAGGGAGACGACACGTAGCTGAGTGCACAATATTTGGACCGTATGGTTCGCCGTTGTTGGCGCAGTCGTGGTACGGTCACACATGTACCACGATGTATCATTCAGTACATGAGGACCAATGTGCAGTACAGTGTGTGATTTGGACGTACAACATCAGCGGACAGTTGACACAAGCCGTACCACAACGTAGGCTGTGCTTCGCCATGCGAATGCCAATGAACAACTGCGAAGGGCATTGAGCATGTACGTCCTACTGCCATCCGCATTACAGTGTATAGCTGCAAGGTGTTTCACATGAAGCGATACTCTGGGGACCGGGCAGTGCGAGTAGCAAACTATATTGCGGGGGTTGCAGTTAGGCAACACTACACTAATTTAACGCGTCGTATGACAATTACAGAGCAGGTTAAGGCCCAACGTGTGTTGGGTTAAGGCCCAACGTGTGTTGGGTTAAGGCCCAACGTGTGTTGGGTTAAGGCCCAACGTGTGTTGGGTTAAGGCCCAACGTGTGTTGGGTTAAGGCCCAACGTGTGTTGGGTTAAGGCCCAACGTGTGTTGGGTTAAGGCCCAACGTGTGTTGGGTTAAGGCCCAACGTGTGTTGGGTTAAGGCCCAACGTGTGTTGGGTTAAGGCCCAACGTGTGTTGGGTTAAGGCCCAACGTGTGTTGGGTTAAGGCCCAACGTGTGTTGGGTTAAGGCCCAACGTGTGTTGGGTTAAGGCCCAACGTGTGTTGGGTTAAGGCCCAACGTGTGTTGGGTTAAGGCCCAACGTGTGTTGGGTTAAGGCCCAACGTGTGTTGGGTTAAGGCCCAACGTGTGTTGGGTTAAGGCCCAACGTGTGTTGGGTTAAGGCCCAACGTGTGTTGGGTTGAGGCCCAACGTGTGTTGGGTTGAGGCGCAACATAGGTTAGGTTGAGGCGCAACATAGGTTAGGTTGAGGCGCAACATGGGTTAGGTTGAGGCGCAACATGGGTTAGGTTAAGGCGCAACATGGGTTAGGTTAAGGCGCAACATGGGTTAGATTAAGGCGCAACATGGGTTAGGTTAAGGCGCAACATGGGTTAGGTTAAGGCGCAACATGGGTTAGGTTAAGGCGCAACATGGGTTAGGTTAAGGCGCAACATGGGTTAGGTTAAGGCGCAACATGGGTTAGGTTAAGGCGCAACATGGGTTAGGTTAAGGCGCAACATGGGTTAGGTTAAGGCGCAACATGGGTTAGGTTAAGGCGCAACATGGGTTAGGTTAAGGCGCAACATAGGTTAGGTTAAGGCGCAACATGGGTTAGGTTAAGGCGCAACATGGGTTAGGTTAAGGTACAATATGGGTTAGGTTAAGGTACAATATGGGTTAGGTTAAGGTACAATATGGGTTAGGTTAAGGCGCAACATAGGTTAGGTTAAGGCGCAACATAGGTTAGGTTAAGGCGCAACATAGGTTAGGTTAAGGCGCAACATAGGTTAGGTTAAGGCACAACACGGGTTAGGTTAAGGTACAACACGGGTTAGGTTAAGGTACAACACGGGTTAGGTTAAGGTACAACACGGGTTAGGTTAAGGTACAACACGGGTTAGGTTAAGGTACAACACGGGTTAGGTTAAGGTACAACACGGGTTAGGTTAAGGTACAACACGGGTTAGGTTAAGGTACAACACGGGTTAGGTTAAGGTACAACACGGGTTAGGTTAAGGTACAACACGGGTTAGGTTAAGGTACAACACGGGTTAGGTTAAGGCACAACACGGGTTAGGTTAAGGCACAATACGGGTTAGGTTAAGGCACAACACGGGTTAGGTTAAGGCACAACACGGGTTAGGTTAAGGCACAACACGGGTTAGGTTAAGGCACAATACGGGTTAGGTTAAGGCACAATACGGGTTAGGTTAAGGCACAATACGGGTTAGGTTAAGGCACAATACGGGTTAGGTTAAGGCACAATACGGGTTAGGTTAAGGCACAATACGGGTTAGGTTAAGGCACAATACGGGTTAGGTTAAGGCACAATACGGGTTAGGTTAAGGCACAATACGGGTTAGGTTAAGGCACAATACGGGTTAGGTTAAGGCACAATACGGGTTAGGTTAAGGCACAATACGGGTTAGGTTAAGGCACAATACGGGTTAGGTTAAGGCACAATACGGGTTAGGTTAAGGCACAATACGGGTTAGGTTAAGGTACACATTGTTGTAAGGAAAGGTGTTTTGGGGGGGGGGGGCCGGTTTGTTGATTGTGATTATCGTAAGTAAATGACTGCGGCATCATCTGATTTGGCACGTCAGGGTGCACCTTTGGCTCATGACAGGCGGCGCTCTGATTCCATGCTTGTGGCAGACCTGTGTCTTTCATTCCTGCCATTGTTTTTGTGGTGTGACAGGAGGCAGTATTGTGATGTTGGGTGCACCCCTGTGTAGGACATGTGTGGGTGTTGGTGGCTTAGCTGAGCAATGGTGGTTGTCGGAAGGGTGGGATATTCTGTTTTCCGAGTGGACCTCCCGGTCTGGTTATGATAGTGTGGATTGTCTAATGTGGCAGAGAGGATGCACTGGGTGTTGTTCCATGCTGGTGCTTACATATTGTCTGTGTGCCTGTTACAGGCAGAGAGTAGTGCGTGATAAGAGTGTCTGGCTGACGTGTGATTGTGAGCAGAGTCTTTCAGCATGTATACGGACAGTTGTATACATTATCTGTATTCTGATGGCTCTATCTATTACTAATCAGCGCCGTGTATACGTTTAATCCGGTTCCAGTCGAAACTATTGTATCTCTGTACATTAGTGACACGGCGAGCCCGCTATGTAGTTACTCGTCTCGGCAGCTTCCACCGGTGTATGGCAAATGATTATAAGGAATCAGTCTAGTCGTCAATACCGATAGTGTGACGTCACATGTCTGGGGTGGGGGACGCTGCGCCCTTCCGGTGGGTCATGGCCTAGGAAGACTCTTCCCACGCAGGGGGGCTTGGACTGTCATTGACTCTTCCGAGTAATATACTTGCCGTACGTTTTTGCGACTGCGAGTGCAACGCTCACCGGTACCGACATGGATGGAGCGCCTCCTAGCTGCCGCTGAGCATCTGCATTCGTACAGAGAGCAACGCGATCGCGTCTGTAGCTCGTACGTGGTACAGCTCGCAGCTCATGTATATGGACAGCGGGAATGTCGCATATTGGACATAACTCTTCATGAAACGCACGTTATAGGGGTGGATTGCACATTGCGAGTGCGAGCAAAGTCCGCCGTTCATCCGCTGGAGTTGCGAGTTGGGCGGTTGGGGTGGGGAACGAACGGGTGCAGGTGGAGTGATTGCCGGTCCACGACTTCGTGCGGCAGAGGCGCTGGCGTTGGGGTGCTGTTGTCGACAGAGGATGCAGGCTTTGTGGGTGGGGTCGAAAGAAGGGCACTGTGGGCCCATGGCTGTCTTAGTCGGCTTGGCGTCTCATAGATGACGGTATCGTCGTTGCAGGAGGTCATGTTGCGGGAGACCTACAGATGGCAGTATGTTTTGCGGTGCGCTCGACATGGCGGACGTAGTGTTGTCAGATTCGCATAGATGGAGGTATTGCATGTGGTTTCGCCGTATTTTCATAGATGGCGATACTG
>NC_060121.1:591315417-591325417 GCF_021461395.2 Schistocerca americana
AGGTAGTATTATTATTATTATTTCTATTATTTACTCTAATTATTACCGCTATAGGGCTCTAAGCTTAATCTACGGGGAAACTACATGCTACCTGCAGCGTTACAAGTTGTGCCAGAGCTACTATAAACCTACTAGTTGTTAGCCAGGCCCACTGAGCTAATCCCAGTGGGCGTGCCCCTGGCACTGGGCTGGCTCTTGACTTGGTGTCGCTGCAGAGTATTCTGAGGTATTATCCTATCTTCTACTTCTAACTTAATTTAACTAAGTGTCAAAATCGGTGTGCGTCATAGTCCGGTATTTATGTACACCCCTCCCTCCTAGTCCAGGGCAAGGCGGATTCCAGCCGTGAGGCGGCTGGCCAGTCCTTGCCCGGCGGTACAGTAAGGGTGCACTAGTCAGCATAGGTGAGAGTTTTGTCTTTAATGGTGGTGATTGTCCCTTAAAAAGTTCTTAAGTATCTTTTTTGATATTTCATCTGTAAGTTTGTTTAAGATGTCAAAGGTGATTTCACGCCTTAACAAGTGGTACGTGTCGTTATTTGGCAGCTGTTGTCTTAGCTCTTGGGCTACATCATCGAAGAGGTGGCACTCATACACCACATGTTCTGGGGTGCCCTGCACTGCGCCACAGTCACACGCTGGTGTAGCCTGCTTCCCAAACCTACATAGGTATGTTGGATATGGTCCATGTCCAGTAAGAAAGTGCAGCATTCCTCTCGTTGGTGTAAAAAATGTGAGTTTTATTCTTTCTTCTATGTCCGGTAGCAGCTCATAGGTTCTACGACCTGTATCTTCATTATTCCACTGATCTTGCCATAGTTCTAGCCCCCTCTTTTTAATGGTGTACTTGTCCCCTGCAAAAACCCCAAGTATTTCCCTGATTTTGTCCCTGTTCTCTTTTTGTACCCAGTACCAGGCAGCCTGTTCACGTATTTTTATATCTAATGGACAGATTCCCATTAACACTAACAGTGCTCCCCCCAGTGTTGTCCTATAGGCCCCTGCTGAACGTAGAAGCATATTCCGCTGCACTCTTCTTACGGCCATGGCAGGCATGACCCTCGTGAGTCTGTGTGCCCAGACTCCAGATCCGTATCCTATTATTGAGGTCAGGATGCTGTTGTGATATAGCTTAATTAAATTTGGAGGGAGGTGAAACCGCTTGTGACCAATTCCGATAAGATTGTTTAATAGAACCAATGATTTTTGTGATACGGTGTCAATATGTGATGCAAAGCTCCACCTCTCATCGATGATTACACCCAGGTATCGGGCCTCGCGGCGCCGAAGAACTGGTATACCATTAATTCTAACCGTCGGGTTCCTGACCAGTTGGCCTTTGAGAAGTAGATATGTGGACTTATTGGGCGCGATCGTCATTTTGCTTCTGTGGCACCATGATGTAAGAACAGTTAGGGCTCTTTCCACTTTCGGCTCTAATTCCTCGCGGCTTCGGCCGCCGACCAGCAGGAGGAGGTCGTCAGCGTATGCTATGACCTCTAGCACATCGTCACAGTTCTTGAGATCTTCAAGTAAAGGCTCCATGTTAATGTCCCAAAAGAGAGGTCCCAGGACAGAGCCCTGAGGACATCCTTTGGTGACAATCTTCCTGACTATGCCGCTAGGGGCCGATAGCCAGACCTCCCTGTCTGCACAATAGCTCCTCAGACACCCATATAGCGGCCCTGGACAGTTCTTCTCCCGCAAGCAGGAAAAGAGTGAGGGCCACCACAGGTTGTCGAAGGCGCCACTGATGTCGACCATGATGCCGACGACATACTTGTGCGGGGTAGAGCCACAGACCTCGGCAGCCAGGGCGATTGCGTCAGACGCAGAACACCCAGACCGAAAGCCGAATTGTCTGTCACTCATCCCGCACAGCATGCGGTGTGCTGTCAGTCTGTTCGCTAGTAGCCTCTCAAAAAGTTTGCCCAGTACGTCCAACAAGCAGATAGGTCTATAAGATTTAATTTCTGTGGGATCTTTGTCCGGACTCTTTTTAATGATGATTACATTGGCTTTTTTCCATATTTCTGGGAATTTCCCGAGTTCCAAGCACTCGTTATACAACTTAGTGAGAGGAGCTACGAGCTGGGGGGCAAGGAATTGCACCACTTCCGCAGTAATGCCGTCCGGGCCAGGAGCTTTCCCTCTTTTGAGGGCCTTGATCTGGGCAGCGACCTCCTCCTCAGAGAAGGGGTAGACTCTGATGTTATTGTTATAGTCCCTTTGGTTTTCTCTCCTTATCCTTTTTTGTTCTTCAGTCTCATCTTCCTCCACGTCGTCAGGCAACAGAACCCGGAGGAGGGCCTCAGCAGTTTCCTGCCAAGTGCCCGTCATCCGGTCCCCGTCCCTGACGGTGGATAGCACCATTGGTGATCTTATCTTTTCTCGTACTAATTTATAAGGGACTCCCCATGGGTCTGTAGCCAATTGGCTTTTTACATAACTTTCCCAGCTTCTGAGTCTGACTGCCCTTAACTCCTGTTGGAATTGTTCTTTGCTTTCACGATAGATCTGAAGCCATCTTCGTTTTTCCCTCCAGACGACACTCCGCTGGTAGTACCTCCTTGCCCTCCTCACAGCCTGGCGCATCTGTCCCAGTTCGACCGACCATGGTGTGGGGGTGGCCGCTACGGCTCTCCTCCTGGTTGGTACGGCTGCCCGCACCGCTGTGGTGATCGCCTGCACCAGTCCTTCGGCGCATTCTTCCACGTTTCCGTCACCTTCCAGCAATGTCGGAATGTTGCACTCCTCCGCAAGACGGTCCCAGTTAGCCTTGTTGTAATTAAGCTGCAGCTCCCACCCCATGTCCCAGTGGCACTCCCTTTCCCCAATGGAAAATGTTATTAAATTATGATCACTGGTGGTTACTTTGTCCCACACTTTCCATTTGTTGACCTTTGTGGCCAGGTTTGGTGTTATTAGTGTGATGTCAATATTTGTACCTTCTCCCCCTCCGCCAGTATATGTGGGGGGGTTCCCTTGTTGGTTGGCAACCACCAGTTGTAATGCCATGATTGTTTCCTCGGCTTTTAGCCCCCGATCATCGTGCGTGCCACTGAACCATAGGGGGGACTTTGCATTTATGTCCGCTGTCACAATCAATCTTCGTCCCTGCAATGCCGTGGCGACTTGTGTAAGTATTTCTAGAAATTCCTCTATTCCTCTTCCGTATTGGAAGTATATATTACAGATGTAAATCACCCCCGCGGGTGTTTGAAGTTCCACGACATTGCAGTGTTCGCCAGAGAACTGTGCAAGGACTGTAGCTCTAAATGATTTGTTGATAATTATAATTGCAGCCTTTGGCTCTACGTTGGAATGTATAATTTGCCAGTTGGCAGCCATGAATGGGATCCGCCCCGCTTGGGAGTACGGTTCCTGTAAGCAGAGTACATCTAGACTCCTCTCTTCCACCACCCTTCGGAGTTCCTGCAGGACCAGTTTGCTATTATGGGTGTTTATCTGGCCTACATTTAGTTGGCTCACGTGGAAAGTATGTATGGATGTGTGATTCTGGCCACAATTTTGTCCAGTCGTGGGCTACTCTGCCATTGGTTATCACTGATTGGTAGTATAGATCATCCATGTCAAATTTTTCGTTTCTTCTGTCAAAGACCTTTTTAACTAGATCTCGCAGGGCTCCGAAGTCGGTGGGGAGATTCATTGTCTTGAGCTGAATTCTGTCCACAGCCTCCATTACTGGAAATGTGACATCTCTTCCATACTCGTGGCCGACACGTACCACATGTCTCAATGCTATTGTGAGGATTGCCGGCTCCTCTAGTCTTGATAACTGCAGTGCGTGCTCCAGGTTGGGGTAAATTCGCTGGGGATCAATTCCCATTGCACCCCGAGATGGTGTGTCAGAAGATGGAATTGAGCTGCTTATTTCATTGTACTGAACATGTTTGGTGGATATTACTTCTTTACTGTGTGATTGTGATTGTGAACTCCCAAGTACAGGATGCCAGTGTGGTCGGGTATGCTCTTGTTTCGACCCAGGTCCCCAGCAAGGAGGAGAGGGAACGTCTTCTTCACACGGGTCCGTCTGTATGCAAACGTCTTTCATTATTGTCACCAAAGATCGTGGTTGTGTGATTTTTTGTATAAATTCTTTGAATTTGTTTGCCCTCAGAGCGTCCCTCAGCCTCTTGCTGGGGGATTTCCTTTTTGGCTTCCTGAGTTCAATTACGGCCTCAGCCATAATCAATTCGAGAGATTAGTCTCTGTTCTAGCATCCTGTACGTTGGGCAGTTTCTCCCAGTAGTGTTGCACGGTTTCCTTCCTCTCTTGGTACATGGAATGCAGGTTGCGCTTTTACTGCAGTTTTTTCTGGTGTGGTCCTCAGCCCCGCACCTGGAGCAGGCCGGCTTCCTATCACAATGCTTGTGGACGTGGTCCAGATCGCCACAGTTGTGACATCTAGGGACTACTAGGTAGTCTCTAACATTGATGGCGTGAAATCCTATATAAATTTTCCCCATAGCGGTAAGTTTTCGCCACATCTTGCCAGAGACCTCGGCGACGTGATGGACAACATCCCGTTCCCGAGGTCCCGTTTTAAAGCGGAGCTTGAATTCATTTTTAAATGTTTCCCATTCTGTGTCATCAAAATTTTGATTATACATGGTTTCGTAGATGTCGCTTTCAGTTAGGGCCACAGGTACGTCGTACAGTATCACCAGAGGATTTCTTTTTCTGGGAGGTTCGCATTTAATGGCCTTGTTCAGTTTGGAATTCTTTAATATTTTGTCCCTATCCTCCTCAGTGGCAAGATCCACCACGACTACATTTTTTGTGGCCTTTACTTTATTGATTTTTATTTTATCTCTAGCCGGGTCAATAGTTGTTGTAAATATTTCTTGTACCTTTTTGATTGTCTGACCAGGCAGGGGTCTTAAAAAGACTGCCGTGTCTGGTTTTTTAGAAATTTTTGCTATAGTTTCCTTTGTTGTTTGGGCTTTTGTAGCGGCTTGCGCCACCACTCCGGCCCATGTCTTGACTGGTTGCTGTCTCAATCTAGCGTTTTCTTTTTCTAGTTCTTCGAGACGCCCCTCGAGCTTCGCGTTTGCAATAGCCCAGGAAGCGAGCTCGTTCTTTATTGCCAGGACCGCAGCCTGGCTTATTTTGCCGTTTTTGACACTAGAGTCTAATATTTGATTAATTCGGCAATGTCTATCATAAACACTCTCATCTTCGTGTCCCCCTTCCTCCTGCGAGGTAGGGACAGTAGACACACTCGCCCTCGAAATCGCACAAAGATCACTCGCCTCCTGGTCAGCCATGATTAGTTAGACGAGTGAAAAGTTGGGAGCCCGTCTCTTGCCCCGGACCGGCTCCTCTGGCATGGGGGGGGACTTCTGCAGCTCGCCCACCAACCTCGCCCCTAGGTCAAGGGCACATCAGAGCTGCCAGGTTCAGCGCGCCGTTGCCAGCGCACTGGTCCTCGTCGAAGGCCCCGTCGTCGACGATTTCACACGACGCTCCTCGGCAAGTGCACCCCGCACTCCGGAGAGGCGGATGCACCCCTCGCCCTTCGCCGCCTACTAGCCCGAGCTTCCACCTGAAGGCCAAGGACCCACTCCTACTCAGGTGGTGGGTCGGTCCCCCAGTCGTTCGGCGGTCTGGGCCCATCTAACCTGGCCCAGGCGATGTCACCACCACCTGGGTTTGGCAGAACACGCCCCGGTTACCCAGGGGCGCGGCGAAGCACCCTTGCCGACTCGCGCCGTGATCCCACGCCGACAAACGAGGTCGCCGGCATGCAGAGCACCTGCTGGTCTGTGCCCTGCGAACAGAAAGGGACTGGTGTTCGGTCCCTCGACACAGCTCCCCCTGTGCCACGCACCCTTCGCTTTCGCATCGGGTTGGGTCGCAGCTCTCCCTTTTGACGCAAGGCAGAATGCCGAGCTTGACGTCTGGCACCACGGGAAGGCGGAAAGAGCTACTTGGGAAGGAGAGGCTGTAAGAGACGCTTCACTTCCCCGAGTGAGGACTGCCGCGGCACGCCCGACTGGAAAGCGATACGCCCCAGTGCGAGCCTCCGTGCCTTACGGCGCGCCGGCAGCGGGCGGGCCCGCGCCGAAACGCGCCGTCAAGCGACTGACCTCACGCCAGACTCGGGACTCTGTTTGCATGTATTAGCTCTAGAATTACCACAGTTATCCAAGTAACGTGGGTACGATCTAAGGAACCATAACTGATTTAATGAGCCATTCGCGGTTTCACCTTAATGCGGCTTGTACTGAGACATGCATGGCTTAATCTTTGAGACAAGCATATGACTACTGGCAGGATCAACCAGGGAGCTGCGTCAACTAGAGCTGAGCAGCCGGCCGCCCGGGAGTGTGTCCCGGGGGCCCGCGCGAACACGCAAGCGTCCGCTCAATTATTCTGCAAACAGGAGGAGGCTGAGCTCCCCTGCACAATACACCTCGAAACCCTCTCAGGTCCCGGCGGCGCGCAGCGCCGTCCTAAGTACTTGGTCGGGTTCGAGAGTGGCGCAATCGCCCGGAGTTTGGCGAGTAGACGCTTTAGGTGCGACCACCCGTGCTCCCAACTGAGCTTGCCGCTGCCGACAGAGGCCCGGGAGCGTGCTGTCGTGGCATTGCCGGCGGGAGACAACACGCGCCACCTACGGTGGCCGGCAGCTCCAACGCCAGCGCCACAGAAGGACAAAAGCCCCACTTGCGTGCCGAAGCGAACTCTCCCAGCACAGCGCACGCGCCAACACGTCCGCACAGCTGCGATACAATCCACCTGCGAGAACCGCAGAGGCGACCGAGCAGCAGACGGCGTCGCGGCGCCGAGCGCCGGGCGGCGGCGCATCCTCAGCGCACACAGTCCTCAATCGGACCAGCACACTGCAGATGTCCACCGCGCTTCGCACCGGGCCCGCGAGGACCTACTTTGGCCGCACGGCGCCGCGTGCAGGGTGCGCCGGCGCGCAGCTGCGCCGCCTGCCGCCTCCGTCGGCCGGCGCGCCTGCCACTGGCCGCCCCCACCAGCCGGCTGTAGCGCGTGCGCCCACGCACCGCGCGGCCAGCACGCCGGGAGGCCCCCCCTCACCGGCCGGGGACGGTCCCACCCAGCCACCGCCGCGTATCGCTTCACACCCACATGCCATTCACGTTCGTGGGCATGGTGGGTATCGCTGAAACAACCGGTTGGTAGCTCAACCGATCGTCGCCATCACTGATTCACCTCTAGCGAGAACAACCGCACCACAACGGTTTACCAGTTGTTCATTTGCGTAACGTCACCAGCAAACGTAGACGTCCATCGCCATTTGCAAATTCAACGATTGTTGCATGCCTGTGTCAGGTGTCACGACACACTATGTCTGCCCACATACACGCAACAACATGTGCACGCTTCGCGAACACGTGGAAGGTGGCCCCCGTACGTATGCGATGTCCATTGCGCGAACGACTGTCAACCGGCCTCTGTCGCATGTCGCAGATGTGGAACGCAGTGCACCATGCTATCACGGTGTGTGAGAGGAGACGACTACGTCTGACAACACGCGCCACTACATCAACAGACGGCTCATGCTGATCGCCATCCACGGCATACCATACTGCAATCCAGCTCTTATAGGGAGACGACACGTAGCTGAGTGCACAATATTTGGACCGTATGGTTCGCCGTTGTTGGCGCAGTCGTGGTACGGTCACACATGTACCACGATGTATCATTCAGTACATGAGGACCAATGTGCAGTACAGTGTGTGATTTGGACGTACAACATCAGCGGACAGTTGACACAAGCCGTACCACAACGTAGGCTGTGCTTCGCCATGCGAATGCCAATGAACAACTGCGAAGGGCATTGAGCATGTACGTCCTACTGCCATCCGCATTACAGTGTATAGCTGCAAGGTGTTTCACATGAAGCGATACTCTGGGGACCGGGCAGTGCGAGTAGCAAACTATATTGCGGGGGTTGCAGTTAGGCAACACTACACTAATTTAACGCGTCGTATGACAATTACAGAGCAGGTTAAGGCCCAACGTGTGTTGGGTTAAGGCCCAACGTGTGTTGGGTTAAGGCCCAACGTGTGTTGGGTTAAGGCCCAACGTGTGTTGGGTTAAGGCCCAACGTGTGTTGGGTTAAGGCCCAACGTGTGTTGGGTTAAGGCCCAACGTGTGTTGGGTTAAGGCCCAACGTGTGTTGGGTTAAGGCCCAACGTGTGTTGGGTTAAGGCCCAACGTGTGTTGGGTTAAGGCCCAACGTGTGTTGGGTTAAGGCCCAACGTGTGTTGGGTTAAGGCCCAACGTGTGTTGGGTTAAGGCCCAACGTGTGTTGGGTTAAGGCCCAACGTGTGTTGGGTTAAGGCCCAACGTGTGTTGGGTTAAGGCCCAACGTGTGTTGGGTTAAGGCCCAACGTGTGTTGGGTTAAGGCCCAACGTGTGTTGGGTTAAGGCCCAACGTGTGTTGGGTTAAGGCCCAACGTGTGTTGGGTTAAGGCCCAACGTGTGTTGGGTTAAGGCCCAACGTGTGTTGGGTTGAGGCCCAACGTGTGTTGGGTTGAGGCCCAACGTGTGTTGGGTTGAGGCGCAACATAGGTTAGGTTGAGGCGCAACATAGGTTAGGTTGAGGCGCAACATGGGTTAGGTTAAGGCGCAACATGGGTTAGGTTAAGGCGCAACATGGGTTAGGTTAAGGCGCAACATGGGTTAGGTTAAGGCGCAACATGGGTTAGGTTAAGGCGCAACATGGGTTAGGTTAAGGCGCAACATGGGTTAGGTTAAGGCGCAACATGGGTTAGGTTAAGGCGCAACATGGGTTAGGTTAAGGCGCAACATGGGTTAGGTTAAGGCGCAACATGGGTTAGGTTAAGGCGCAACATGGGTTAGGTTAAGGCGCAACATGGGTTAGGTTAAGGCGCAACATGGGTTAGGTTAAGGCGCAACATGGGTTAGGTTAAGGCGCAACATAGGTTAGGTTAAGGCGCAACATGGGTTAGGTTAAGGCGCAACATGGGTTAGGTTAAGGTACAATATGGGTTAGGTTAAGGTACAATATGGGTTAGGTTAAGGTACAATATGGGTTAGGTTAAGGCGCAACATAGGTTAGGTTAAGGCGCAACATAGGTTAGGTTAAGGCGCAACATAGGTTAGGTTAAGGCGCAACATAGGTTAGGTTAAGGCACAACACGGGTTAGGTTAAGGTACAACACGGGTTAGGTTAAGGTACAACACGGGTTAGGTTAAGGTACAACACGGGTTAGGTTAAGGTACAACACGGGTTAGGTTAAGGTACAACACGGGTTAGGTTAAGGTACAACACGGGTTAGGTTAAGGTACAACACGGGTTAGGTTAAGGTACAACACGGGTTAGGTTAAGGTACAACACGGGTTAGGTTAAGGTACAACACGGGTTAGGTTAAGGCACAATACGGGTTAGGTTAAGGCACAACACGGGTTAGGTTAAGGCACAACACGGGTTAGGTTAAGGCACAACACGGGTTAGGTTAAGGCACAATACGGGTTAGGTTAAGGCACAATACGGGTTAGGTTAAGGCACAATACGGGTTAGGTTAAGGCACAATACGGGTTAGGTTAAGGCACAATACGGGTTAGGTTAAGGCACAATACGGGTTAGGTTAAGGCACAATACGGGTTAGGTTAAGGCACAATACGGGTTAGGTTAAGGCACAATACGGGTTAGGTTAAGGCACAATACGGGTTAGGTTAAGGCACAATACGGGTTAGGTTAAGGCACAATACGGGTTAGGTTAAGGCACAATACGGGTTAGGTTAAGGCACAATACGGGTTAGGTTAAGGCACAATACGGGTTAGGTTAAGGCACAATACGGGTTAGGTTAAGGCACAATACGGGTTAGGTTAAGGTACACATTGTTGTAAGGAAAGGTGTTTTGGGGGGGGGGGGGGGGCCGGTTTGTTGATTGTGATTATCGTAAGTAAATGACTGCGGCATCATCTGATTTGGCACGTCAGGGTGCACCTTTGGCTCATGACAGGCGGCGCT
>NC_060121.1:591330417-591332917 GCF_021461395.2 Schistocerca americana
CGATGAGGGACTGCAATCCCCTCGCGGTCGATGCAAAAAGCAGGACGTCATCTGCGAAGGCCGCAGCGTTAACTCTGCGACCAAGGATCCGAGCTCCGATGTGGGAGGGAAGTTGACTCAAAACATAGTCCACCGCAAAATTGAAAAGGAGGGGGGAGAGGGGGTCACCCTGACGCACACCCCTAGCCGGCTGCAGGGGCACGCCCACGTCGGCGCCGCCCGCTATCACCGTCGTGCTACCCTCGTAACACCTTTCGACGTACTCAATAAAGCAATCCGGCAGGCCATGAGCCCTCAGCACGGGGCGGAGGGCGGCATGGTCCACCGAATCGAACGCTTTAGAGACGTCGATCGATGCCACAAAAACAGAGCGACAGGAGCGGACTGCGTCGGTGAGAGCAGTGTCCAAGATGAAGGTGTTTTCCAACATCCCATCCCGGGGGATGAATGCCCGCTGACGTTCGTCCACAGCACATGCACGCATCAGGCGTGACGCGAGAACCTTGTGAAAGGTCCGCGCCAACACCGAGCAGACCGTAATGGGGCGAAAGTCAGCGGGGGATGTTGGTGCAGCCGTTTTGGGGAGAAGTGACGTCCGGGCGCGAAGCAGACGCTCGGGGAGGGCGCGGGCCAGGAGGAAGAGGTTCAAGAGTTTCACCAGGACTTCATGCGGCAGGCGCCGCAGCTCCGCTGGAGTCAGGCCGTCCGGCCCGGCTGCCGATCCCCTGGGCGGCAAGGCAGCAGCGACCTCCTCACGTGTGACCGGCCCCCATAGGCACTCAGGAGCGACAGGCTCCGAGTGCGGGAGAAGGCGGTCACGGATGAAGCCGGCGGTGGAGATCGGCTTCTTCGTGAAGAGGTCCGCCCAGAAGTCCAGCAGACCGGGGATGTCGGGTGGCGGCTGCAGCAGGGTGCCGTCCAGCAAGCCGCGCACGCAACGCGCACGCGACCTACGGAAGGCGTCCTGTGTCCGCGCGTATTCCCAGCGGCGCCGCTTGCGCTTCTGCAGCGGCGGGGCGGCAGGCGGCCGCTTGGATGGTTGGCGCGGCCGCTGTGTCCTGGTGATCGACCTCTCCCCCCTGGACCCGACCGACGCAAGGGCATCCGGGAGCATGCCCAGGATGACATCGGGCGGCGTGCCCCGCCCCAGACCAATGACTCGATCCAGGGCAGAGAAACGCTGGGCGGAAGCAGGTAGCCCCGCCAGATGCTCCCAGATGGCGGCGTCAGTCGGCCCCTCCGGCGGCGGCCCGGTGGTGTCGGCCGCGAAGTCCTCGGCTGCGTCGACGGGCGGCGCAGCGGCCTCGCCCGCGTCAGGCAGCGAGCTCGCTGCTCCACGGCGGGACGCCGGCTCTTCGCCCCGACCGATCTCAAGTGCCTCCATGAATTGGCGGACAAGCTGCTTGTGGGCAGCTTGCCGCCGTCGGCACTTGATTGCCTCAAGCGTTCGGTCGGGGAACATCCTGGTAAGTTCTTGATTTACAAAGAAGAACCGGGCGTCCCTCTCGAGGAACAGTTCGGCCTCTGCCTTGGCGAGCGACAGGACTTCTTCCTCCGTCCACCTCGCGCGATGCCTCTCCGTCACGATCTCAGCGTTGGCGGCCGCAGGGTGTTGGCGGCGGCGATGGACCCCGAGACCGTTCTTCGTGGTAAAAGTGCGGTGGCACTCACTGCAAGCAAAGGGAGCTACACAAACTATCGCATTTTCGTTACGGCCGGTTGGCCGGATAGGTGCTGGGGTAGCTGGGGTGGCACCTTCAGCGGAAGGGCCACCATCTCTTGTTTCTTGTCGGCTGCCCCCAACTATAAAGGGATAATGCGAGGGGGGGCTGGTAACCCCCCCAAGCCCCTGGTGCGGTCTTCCACTCTGCGAAAATCAGCGGGCCCACGAGAAGGGGAGAAGACCGCAGGAGAGGAGAGGCTAAGAGGGCTAGGCCCATGTATTGCGCATCACTCTCCCTGTAACTATAACCCAAGGAAGGCACCTCGCAGCAGCAGCACGACTACATCAAGACCGCACTTCGAAAAGCCAAGTCCGGATGCAGCCACACCGCCGCCACTTGGCCACCTTAAGAGAGTCATAGTTACTCCCGCCGTTTACCCGCGCTTGCTTGAATTTCTTCACGTTGACATTCAGAGCACTGGGCAGAAATCACATTGCGTCAACACCCGCTAGGGCCATCGCAATGCTTTGTTTTAATTAGACAGTCGGATTCCCCCAGTCCGTGCCAGTTCTGAGTTGATCGTTGAATGGCGGCCGAAGAGAATCCGCGCACCCGCGCGCCCCCGGAGGAGCACGCTAAGGCGGACGCGGCCTCGCAGCAAGGAAGATCCGTGGGAGGCCAAGGCACGGGACCGAGCTCGGATCCTGCACGCAGGTTGAAGCACCGGGGCGCGAACGCCGCGCAGGCGCGCGCATCCTGCACCGCCGGCCAGCACGAGGCCAACCAACGGCGAGAGCAGACCACGCCCGCGCTAAACGCCCGCACTTACCGGCACC
>NC_060121.1:591337917-591342917 GCF_021461395.2 Schistocerca americana
CATGCATGGCTTAATCTTTGAGACAAGCATATGACTACTGGCAGGATCAACCAGGGAGCTGCGTCAACTAGAGCTGAGCAGCCGGCCGCCCGGGAGTGTGTCCCGGGGGCCCGCGCGAACACGCAAGCGTCCGCTCAATTATTCTGCAAACAGGAGGAGGCTGAGCTCCCCTGCACAATACACCTCGAAACCCTCTCAGGTCCCGGCGGCGCGCAGCGCCGTCCTAAGTACTTGGTCGGGTTCGAGAGTGGCGCAATCGCCCGGAGTTTGGCGAGTAGACGCTTTAGGTGCGACCACCCGTGCTCCCAACTGAGCTTGCCGCTGCCGACAGAGGCCCGGGAGCGTGCTGTCGTGGCATTGCCGGCGGGAGACAACACGCGCCACCTACGGTGGCCGGCAGCTCCAACGCCAGCGCCACAGAAGGACAAAAGCCCCACTTGGGTGCCGAAGCGAACTCTCCCAGCACAGCGCACGCGCCAACACGTCCGCACAGCTGCGATACAATCCACCTGCGAGAACCGCAGAGGCGACCGAGCAGCAGACGGCGTCGCGGCGCCGAGCGCCGGGCGGCGGCGCATCCTCAGCGCACACAGTCCTCAATCGGACCAGCACACTGCAGATGTCCACCGCGCTTCGCACCGGGCCCGCGAGGACCTACTTTGGCCGCACGGCGCCGCGTGCAGGGTGCGCCGGCGCGCAGCTGCGCCGCCTGCCGCCTCCGTCGGCCGGCGCGCCTGCCACTGGCCGCCCCCACCAGCCGGCTGTAGCGCGTGCGCCCACGCACCGCGCGGCCAGCACGCCGGGAGGCCCCCCCTCACCGGCCGGGGACGGTCCCACCCAGCCACCGCCGCGTATCGCTTCACACCCACATGCCATTCACGTTCGTGGGCATGGTGGGTATCGCTGAAACAACCGGTTGGTAGCTCAACCGATCGTCGCCATCACTGATTCACCTCTAGCGAGAACAACCGCACCACAACGGTTTACCAGTTGTTCATTTGCGTAACGTCACCAGCAAACGTAGACGTCCATCGCCATTTGCAAATTCAACGATTGTTGCATGCCTGTGTCAGGTGTCACGACACACTATGTCTGCCCACATACACGCAACAACATGTGCACGCTTCGCGAACACGTGGAAGGTGGCCCCCGTACGTATGCGATGTCCATTGCGCGAACGACTGTCAACCGGCCTCTGTCGCATGTCGCAGATGTGGAACGCAGTGCACCATGCTATCACGGTGTGTGAGAGGAGACGACTACGTCTGACAACACGCGCCACTACATCAACAGACGGCTCATGCTGATCGCCATCCACGGCATACCATACTGCAATCCAGCTCTTATAGGGAGACGACACGTAGCTGAGTGCACAATATTTGGACCGTATGGTTCGCCGTTGTTGGCGCAGTCGTGGTACGGTCACACATGTACCACGATGTATCATTCAGTACATGAGGACCAATGTGCAGTACAGTGTGTGATTTGGACGTACAACATCAGCGGACAGTTGACACAAGCCGTACCACAACGTAGGCTGTGCTTCGCCATGCGAATGCCAATGAACAACTGCGAAGGGCATTGAGCATGTACGTCCTACTGCCATCCGCATTACAGTGTATAGCTGCAAGGTGTTTCACATGAAGCGATACTCTGGGGACCGGGCAGTGCGAGTAGCAAACTATATTGCGGGGGTTGCAGTTAGGCAACACTACACTAATTTAACGCGTCGTATGACAATTACAGAGCAGGTTAAGGCCCAACGTGTGTTGGGTTAAGGCCCAACGTGTGTTGGGTTAAGGCCCAACGTGTGTTGGGTTAAGGCCCAACGTGTGTTGGGTTAAGGCCCAACGTGTGTTGGGTTAAGGCCCAACGTGTGTTGGGTTAAGGCCCAACGTGTGTTGGGTTAAGGCCCAACGTGTGTTGGGTTAAGGCCCAACGTGTGTTGGGTTAAGGCCCAACGTGTGTTGGGTTAAGGCCCAACGTGTGTTGGGTTAAGGCCCAACGTGTGTTGGGTTAAGGCCCAACGTGTGTTGGGTTAAGGCCCAACGTGTGTTGGGTTAAGGCCCAACGTGTGTTGGGTTAAGGCCCAACGTGTGTTGGGTTAAGGCCTAACGTGTGTTGGGTTAAGGCCCAACGTGTGTTGGGTTAAGGCCCAACGTGTGTTGGGTTAAGGCCCAACGTGTGTTGGGTTAAGGCCCAACGTGTGTTGGGTTAAGGCCCAACGTGTGTTGGGTTGAGGCCCAACGTGTGTTGGGTTGAGGCGCAACATAGGTTAGGTTGAGGCGCAACATAGGTTAGGTTGAGGCGCAACATGGGTTAGGTTAAGGCGCAACATGGGTTAGGTTAAGGCGCAACATGGGTTAGGTTAAGGCGCAACATGGGTTAGGTTAAGGCGCAACATGGGTTAGGTTAAGGCGCAACATGGGTTAGGTTAAGGCGCAACATGGGTTAGGTTAAGGCGCAACATGGGTTAGGTTAAGGCGCAACATGGGTTAGGTTAAGGCGCAACATGGGTTAGGTTAAGGCGCAACATGGGTTAGGTTAAGGCGCAACATGGGTTAGGTTAAGGCGCAACATGGGTTAGGTTAAGGCGCAACATGGGTTAGGTTAAGGCGCAACATGGGTTAGGTTAAGGCGCAACATAGGTTAGGTTAAGGCGCAACATGGGTTAGGTTAAGGCGCAACATGGGTTAGGTTAAGGTACAATATGGGTTAGGTTAAGGTACAATATGGGTTAGGTTAAGGTACAATATGGGTTAGGTTAAGGCGCAACATAGGTTAGGTTAAGGCGCAACATAGGTTAGGTTAAGGCGCAACATAGGTTAGGTTAAGGCGCAACATAGGTTAGGTTAAGGCACAACACGGGTTAGGTTAAGGTACAACACGGGTTAGGTTAAGGTACAACACGGGTTAGGTTAAGGTACAACACGGGTTAGGTTTAGGTACAACACGGGTTAGGTTAAGGTACAACACGGGTTAGGTTAAGGTACAACACGGGTTAGGTTAAGGTACAACACGGGTTAGGTTAAGGTACAACACGGGTTAGGTTAAGGTACAACACGGGTTAGGTTAAGGTACAACACGGGTTAGGTTAAGGCACAACACGGGTTAGGTTAAGGCACAATACGGGTTAGGTTAAGGCACAACACGGGTTAGGTTAAGGCACAACACGGGTTAGGTTAAGGCACAACACGGGTTAGGTTAAGGCACAATACGGGTTAGGTTAAGGCACAATACGGGTTAGGTTAAGGCACAATACGGGTTAGGTTAAGGCACAATACGGGTTAGGTTAAGGCACAATACGGGTTAGGTTAAGGCACAATACGGGTTAGGTTAAGGCACAATACGGGTTAGGTTAAGGCACAATACGGGTTAGGTTAAGGCACAATACGGGTTAGGTTAAGGCAGAATACGGGTTAGGTTAAGGCACAATACGGGTTAGGTTAAGGCACAATACGGGTTAGGTTAAGGCACAATACGGGTTAGGTTAAGGCACAATACGGGTTAGGTTAAGGCACAATACGGGTTAGGTTAAGGCACAATACGGGTTAGGTTAAGGCACAATACGGGTTAGGTTAAGGTACACATTGTTGTAAGGAAAGGTGTTTTGGGGGGGGGGGGCCGGTTTGTTGATTGTGATTATCGTAAGTAAATGACTGCGGCATCATCTGATTTGGCACGTCAGGGTGCACCTTTGGCTCATGACAGGCGGCGCTCTGATTCCATGCTTGTGGCAGACCTGTGTCTTTCATTCCTGCCATTGTTTTTGTGGTGTGACAGGAGGCAGTATTGTGATGTTGGGTGCACCCCTGTGTAGGACATGTGTGGGTGTTGGTGGCTTAGCTGAGCAATGGTGGTTGTCGGAAGGGTGGGATATTCTGTTTTCCGAGTGGACCTCCCGGTCTGGTTATGATAGTGTGGATTGTCTAATGTGGCAGAGAGGATGCACTGGGTGTTGTTCCATGCTGGTGCTTACATATTGTCTGTGTGCCTGTTACAGGCAGAGAGTAGTGCGTGATAAGAGTGTCTGGCTGACGTGTGATTGTGAGCAGAGTCTTTCAGCATGTATACGGACAGTTGTATACATTATCTGTATTCTGATGGCTCTATCTATTACTAATCAGCGCCGTGTATACGTTTAATCCGGTTCCAGTCGAAACTATTGTATCTCTGTACATTAGTGACACGGCGAGCCCGCTATGTAGTTACTCGTCTCGGCAGCTTCCACCGGTGTATGGCAAATGATTATAAGGAATCAGTCTAGTCGTCAATACCGATAGTGTGACGTCACATGTCTGGGGTGGGGGACGCTGCGCCCTTCCGGTGGGTCATGGCCTAGGAAGACTCTTCCCACGCAGGGGGGCTTGGACTGTCATTGACTCTTCCGAGTAATATACTTGCCGTACGTTTTTGCGACTGCGAGTGCAACGCTCACCGGTACCGACATGGATGGAGCGCCTCCTAGCTGCCGCTGAGCATCTGCATTCGTACAGAGAGCAACGCGATCGCGTCTGTAGCTCGTACGTGGTACAGCTCGCAGCTCATGTATATGGACAGCGGGAATGTCGCATATTGGACATAACTCTTCATGAAACGCACGTTATAGGGGTGGATTGCACATTGCGAGTGCGAGCAAAGTCCGCCGTTCATCCGCTGGAGTTGCGAGTTGGGCGGTTGGGGTGGGGAACGAACGGGTGCAGGTGGAGTGATTGCCGGTCCACGACTTCGTGCGGCAGAGGCGCTGGCGTTGGGGTGCTGTTGTCGACAGAGGATGCAGGCTTTGTGGGTGGGGTCGAAAGAAGGGCACTGTGGGCCCATGGCTGTCTTAGTCGGCTTGGCGTCTCATAGATGACGGTATCGTCGTTGCAGGAGGTCATGTTGCGGGAGACCTACAGATGGCAGTATGTTTTGCGGTGCGCTCGACATGGCGGACGTAGTGTTGTCAGATTCGCATAGATGGAGGTATTGCATGTGGTTTCGCCGTATTTTCATAGATG
>NC_060121.1:591347917-591352917 GCF_021461395.2 Schistocerca americana
GAGACGTCTTTTCACTGGTATCGCTACGGCGATAGCCGTCTTTATAGAGGTAGTTAGGGCCCCTACTGCCTCGTCCACGTTAAATTCAATTCCGAGCTCTGGAGGATCGAACTCCGCCTCCAGAAGGCCCCAGTTGGCTCTCCCGTAGTCATAACGCATTGTCCACTCTGCAGGCACCCGGTCCTCCTCCACAGATATTTCAAATTCAATGACATTGTGATCACTCGTAGTTATACCGTCGTATGTTTTCCAGTTCAAAATTTTATTTGCAATGTCCATTGAGGTTAAAGTGATGTCAATGAAAGATGCTGCCCCGGCTCGGCTCCTATAAGTTGGAGGGTTGCCGGGGAGATTCGCAACATTCAAATTGTGTTCCATGATTAGATCTTCTAGTTCAATTCCTCTGTGGTCTTGTACCGGGCTATGCCAGAGCGGCGATTTCGCATTTGCATCCATTGATATTATTATAGGCTTGTCTTGTAAGGTTCTTATTGCTGTCCGCAATTGTCTCAGGTAAGTGTCAATATCATGTCTATACTGACAATACAGATTCATTAAATACAAACTGTGTCCTTTTAAATTTACTTCTACAACCGTGAGATGTGTAGTACATAATTGTGTAATTACAGTTGTTTTAATTAAATTACTTAGTATTATGATTGAGGTCATTGGTTGCTGGCCTGAGGCAATCACCTGTGCGTTAACGGGAAAGCCAGGGACCCTTCCCGAGACGGAGTATGGTTCTTGTATTATTAAGATATCTACTTTATATTCCTCTGTTAGTCTTCTTAATTCGTGTAAGACTAACTGACTTCTCATTGCATTTACCTGAAACACTCTAAAGTGCATCAGGATACCTTGTATAGAAATGGCTATTTGGCCAAGTTTGGGCAGGATCAAAAGCGATCCTGCCGTACATCATTACCATGTCATTGTATATCTTTTTTAGGTCAAAAACCCTGCCCCTTCGAGCAAAGACTTTCGATACAAGTTCCTCTAATTCTTTGAAATCAAGAGGTATATTTACTGCGGCGAGCTGGATGCAATCAGCATCCTCCAGAGCAGGGAATGTTATCTTTCTTCCTCTGGGATACCCGGTCCTCACCAGCTGCCTAAGAGCCACCATCAAGATCGCTGGGTCTTCTAATCGTGACAGTCTTAATGACTCCTCGCATATACCATATGTATTCCCAGGGGGACAATTGTTATAAGTCCTTTTTCTCACAGAGGTGTCTACATCTATTGGGTCCATTTTCTCTTTCACCTTGCCACCACCAGTTATTTCTACTTTCAAGGTTTCCAGTACTACTTGTTCTACAGGGTCCTTTGACAAATTTTCTGTGCCATCACCAGTTACAGTTTTGTCTAGACACAAATTTGTTAATGATTCATATGTCTTCTCTGCAGTGTGTCCAGCAGCCGAGCCGGTGCCAGACGCCGATGTCCTCCCCCTTGAGGCCAGGAAACCCCCGACCTGGCAGGAGAAGTCCGCCGCCCCGCCCGACCCCGCCGCCGCGACCGAGACCCCCCTCCTGTCGGCCAGAAAGGACCCGACCTGACAGGAGAAGTCTACCATCTCCGGCTGCACCGCAGGAACTGGAACAAAGTAAGAATCGTTACTTTCGTCATCTTCATCCAAAGATGATTGTGACCTCCACCTTCTCCATCTTTCTGCATCTCGTGCTACTTTGCTGGGTGACTTACGTTTCTGGACTTTTCGGCTAGTCGCCATAGTCAGTCCTTTGAATCAATCTTTGGAGTAACAACTTGTAGGTCATACACTCCCGTCCTGGGGAGTGACAGATCCTCTTTCTGTACCTACATGGGATGCATATTTCCCGTTTATCACAAGATTTTTTATCATGGCCATCTTCCCCGCATTTTCCACAAATTGAGTTCTGAAAATTACAGTATTTGGCCACATGGCCATAATCCTGGCATTTTGTACATTTTGCCAGTGCTGTATAGTCTTTAACTGATATCGCTGTGTATCCTATATATAATTTGTTTGTTTTGACTATCAGTTTTCTGAGATCAGGTGCCACTTCTACGGCATGATGCACCGTGGGTCGATCCCGTGGCCCTGTTTTGAATCGTAACTTAAATTTCTCAATAAATTCTTCTTTTGTCATCATTTCCTCAAAATTTTGTTCATAGGCACAATTGATGACGTCGTCCTGCGACATGTACGTCGGGACGTCGTACATCATCATTAGTGGTCTTCGTTTCTTTGGTTTCTCGCAAACAAAGGAGTCATTTAATTTTTTGTTTGCTAATAATTTGTCACAGTCCTCAGTTGAGGCTAATTCGACTATTAAAATGTTTTTGGTCGTTCTGACTTGATTTATTTTGATCTTATCTGTTCTTGGATTTATGCTTTTCTCAAACTGCTCTTTGGCCTTCTTAACATCTTCGCCTTTTTTCGGTTTGACAAAAATGGTTGGTACAGTTTTCTCGATGTTCTGCCTTATAGTCTCTTGAACTGTCTTTTTAGGTTGAGCCGCTGCTGCTACTGCAGCATACGACCTTTGCGGTTTCTGTAATTCATTGCGGAGCCGCTCATTTTCAGCTTTCACTTCCGCGTACTGTCCTTCTAATTTAGCATGGGCAAGAGCCCAATTTGCTATATCCTCTTTCAGAGCCCTAATCTGATCAGCATTTATTTTCCCATGCCGCACACTCCGATCTAATAATCGGAGGAAGGAGGCGTGCCTCTCCATAACTGTCTGATTTAGACTTCTCTCATCAATTGGAGCATCATGCTCCGAAAGCGCCGATTCACTCTCCATTTGTTCTGCCATATTGCCAAGAAGAGTGAAAAAAAAAAAAATTGGGGCCCGTCTGTTACCCCCGACCGGCACCTCTGGCATGGGGGGGGGCTAATGGCAGCTCACCCACCGGTCCCGCCCCTGGACCAAGGGCGCAAGAGAGCTGCTAGGTTGAGCGTGCCGTTTCCAACACACTCGTCCTCTTCGACGGCCTTGCCATCGCAGTTTTCATCCCTCCCTCCCCGGCAAGTGCCCCCCGCACTCCGGGAAGGCGGATTCACCTTCCGTCCTTCGCCCCTTACTAGGCCGAGCTCCCACTCAAGGCCAAGGACCCGGCCCTACTCAGGTGCCGGGTCGGTCACCCAGACTTTCAGGGGTCTGGACCCAGCTAACCTAGCCGGGGACATGTCACCACACCCCGGCTTGGCAGATCATGTCTCGGAAATCCAGAGACACGGCGAAGGACACTTGACGGCTCAGGCCGGAGTCCCACCCCGGCGAGCAAGACCGTCGGAATCAGTGCGCAAGATGTTCGACGCACTGTGTTTTGGGAACAGGTGTTGTGTCCCCTTTGACGCAGCACCCCCTGCGCCATGCACCCTTTGCTTTCGCCTTGGGTTGGGGGACTTTTAACGTCGTCCAGGACGTGAGGAACTGCGGCAGAAGGACCGCAGGGTTCCGGGATCGTCGTGAGACTTACCCTCATACCCTCGCCCAGCCACCGCGCTCAACTCAGGGGAGACAGTTGTTGTGTCTCCCGTAACGCAGCTTCCCCTGCGCCATGCACCCTTTGCTTTCGCTTGGGTTGGGGGCATTTAACGTCCTGCCAGGACGGGAGTTTTACGTCCTACCTTGACACACGACAACCCACACCTATCGACGCAGCCCGGAAGGTGTTAAAGGAGTCAGTCCGGGTCTTATTTGTGGAGTTTTACATCAACGAGACGGTGCGGCACTCAAACCCGAGTTACGTTCCCCGGAGGGTCTCCACACGTACTGGGGGATCATGACCGACCATGTCTCACCCACCGCTTTTGATAATTCACGGTGGGCCAGTGCGGACCAGTGTGGGTTGCACCCAGTTAAGGGCTAGCCTTTTAACGTCATGCATGGACGGCCCTTCCCGTGTTAGCTTCGCCCCATCTTGTGGGGGTACTGAGCGCCAGGGCCACGTCAAGGCCACGGGATAGGACATTACGGTCCCCGCCCCACTCAGGTTCCTCTGAGCCCTGCTGAAGGCAAAATTTCAGGGAATCAGAGGGTCTCCTGGCGGTTTTAACCCAGTTATCGGGAGGCAACACACCTCCCCCGGGTGGCGCCACGCAGACCGCTTTCCCAGCGATAGGGACAGCGGGAATCTCGTTAATCCATTCATGCGCGTCACTAATTAGATGACGAGGCATTTGGCTAGATTAAGAGAAGTCATAGTTAACTCACGCCGTTTACCCGCGCCTTGCTTGAATTTCTTCAACGTTGACATTCAAAGAGCACTGGGCAGGAATCGCTTTTGGACGGAGGCTGGATACTGAACGGGGTACCCCCCACAAGCACCAGCCACACGACCCGACCCCTGGGAACCCCAGTTAACGAGTAGACGTGAGTGTCACCGTACCACAGCAGGGTGGTCACCGACGAGAACCGCCAGATCGCTTACCCAGCCGGACCTGTGGGATGACTTTCGTGTTACGCCCGAACCCCAGGCGGCAGGGACACTAGGGACGCGGCGGAAAGAACAACGCCACCACCTAGCGTGGGACTAGTCACCGGGGACGACACCCGGCGGCCGCCAGAAATGAGGGCGCAGGCTATCGGCACTGATATATGAAAATGGGCCGGTCGCCAAACGCACCACAAAAACCTACCGGGCGGCCGCCACGGAAACAATAGCCACAGGACCTGCGTCCCAGGTGCAGTGAGAAAGGTTAGAACCACCAGTCTCGGTCGCACCTATGCCCCTCCGTGAAGCGGTTACTGTGCGGGTGTACCCGATGGGTTAATGTCCAGTCACCCTGAAGGGGATACCTGGACGGCGCCCGAATGAAGTCCAATGTAGTGGAAATCACAGGGCGTCAACACCCGCTAGGGCCATCGCAATGCTTTGTTTTAATTAGACAGTCGGATTCCCCCAGTCCGTGCCAGTTCTGAGTTGATCGTTGAATGGCGGCCGAAGAGAATCCGCGCACCCGCGCGCCCCCGGAGGAGCACGCTAAGGCGGACGCGGCCTCGCAGCAA
>NC_060121.1:591357917-591362917 GCF_021461395.2 Schistocerca americana
CCGATTGGTTTTGATCTAATAAAAGCGTCCCTTCCATCTCTGGTCGGGACTCTGTTTGCATGTATTAGCTCTAGAATTACCACAGTTATCCAAGTAACGTGGGTACGATCTAAGGAACCATAACTGATTTAATGAGCCATTCGCGGTTTCACCTTAATGCGGCTTGTACTGAGACATGCATGGCTTAATCTTTGAGACAAGCATATGACTACTGGCAGGATCAACCAGGGAGCTGCGTCAACTAGAGCTGAGCAGCCGGCCGCCCGGGAGTGTGTCCCGGGGGCCCGCGCGAACACGCAAGCGTCCGCTCAATTATTCTGCAAACAGGAGGAGGCTGAGCCCCCCTGCACAATACACCGTCCTAAGTACTTGGTCGGGTTCGAGAGTGGCGCAATCGCCCGGAGTTTGGCGAGTAGACGCTTTAGGTGCGACCACCCGTGCTCCCAACTGAGCTTGCCGCTGCCGACAGAGGCCCGGGAGCGTGCTGTCGTGGCATTGCCGGCGGGAGACAACACGCGCCACCTACGGTGGCCGGCAGCTCCAACGCCAGCGCCACAGAAGGACAAAAGCCCCACTTGGGTGCCGAAGCGAACTCTCCCAGCACAGCGCACGCGCCAACACGTCCGCACAGCTGCGATACAATCCACCTGCGAGAACCGCAGAGGCGACCGAGCAGCAGACGGCGTCGCGGCGCCGAGCGCCGGGCGGCGGCGCATCCTCAGCGCACACAGTCCTCAATCGGACCAGCACACTGCAGATGTCCACCGCGCTTCGCACCGGGCCCGCGAGGACCTACTTTGGCCGCACGGCGCCGCGTGCAGGGTGCGCCGGCGCGCAGCTGCGCCGCCTGCCGCCTCCGTCGGCCGGCGCGCCTGCCACTGGCCGCCCCCACCAGCCGGCTGTAGCGCGTGCGCCCACGCACCGCGCGGCCAGCACGCCGGGAGGCCCCCCCTCACCGGCCGGGGACGGTCCCACCCAGCCACCGCCGCGTATCGCTTCACACCCACATGCCATTCACGTTCGTGGGCATGGTGGGTATCGCTGAAACAACCGGTTGGTAGCTCAACCGATCGTCGCCATCACTGATTCACCTCTAGCGAGAACAACCGCACCACAACGGTTTACCAGTTGTTCATTTGCGTAACGTCACCAGCAAACGTAGACGTCCATCGCCATTTGCAAATTCAACGATTGTTGCATGCCTGTGTCAGGTGTCACGACACACTATGTCTGCCCACATACACGCAACAACATGTGCACGCTTCGCGAACACGTGGAAGGTGGCCCCCGTACGTATGCGATGTCCATTGCGCGAACGACTGTCAACCGGCCTCTGTCGCATGTCGCAGATGTGGAACGCAGTGCACCATGCTATCACGGTGTGTGAGAGGAGACGACTACGTCTGACAACACGCGCCACTACATCAACAGACGGCTCATGCTGATCGCCATCCACGGCATACCATACTGCAATCCAGCTCTTATAGGGAGACGACACGTAGCTGAGTGCACAATATTTGGACCGTATGGTTCGCCGTTGTTGGCGCAGTCGTGGTACGGTCACACATGTACCACGATGTATCATTCAGTACATGAGGACCAATGTGCAGTACAGTGTGTGATTTGGACGTACAACATCAGCGGACAGTTGACACAAGCCGTACCACAACGTAGGCTGTGCTTCGCCATGCGAATGCCAATGAACAACTGCGAAGGGCATTGAGCATGTACGTCCTACTGCCATCCGCATTACAGTGTATAGCTGCAAGGTGTTTCACATGAAGCGATACTCTGGGGACCGGGCAGTGCGAGTAGCAAACTATATTGCGGGGGTTGCAGTTAGGCAACACTACACTAATTTAACGCGTCGTATGACAATTACAGAGCAGGTTAAGGCCCAACGTGTGTTGGGTTAAGGCCCAACGTGTGTTGGGTTAAGGCCCAACGTGTGTTGGGTTAAGGCCCAACGTGTGTTGGGTTAAGGCCCAACGTGTGTTGGGTTAAGGCCCAACGTGTGTTGGGTTAAGGCCCAACGTGTGTTGGGTTAAGGCCCAACGTGTGTTGGGTTAAGGCCCAACGTGTGTTGGGTTAAGGCCCAACGTGTGTTGGGTTAAGGCCCAACGTGTGTTGGGTTAAGGCCCAACGTGTGTTGGGTTAAGGCCCAACGTGTGTTGGGTTAAGGCCCAACGTGTGTTGGGTTAAGGCCCAACGTGTGTTGGGTTAAGGCCCAACGTGTGTTGGGTTAAGGCCCAACGTGTGTTGGGTTAAGGCCCAACGTGTGTTGGGTTAAGGCCCAACGTGTGTTGGGTTAAGGCCCAACGTGTGTTGGGTTAAGGCCCAACGTGTGTTGGGTTAAGGCCCAACGTGTGTTGGGTTGAGGCCCAACGTGTGTTGGGTTGAGGCGCAACATAGGTTAGGTTGAGGCGCAACATAGGTTAGGTTGAGGCGCAACATGGGTTAGGTTGAGGCGCAACATGGGTTAGGTTAAGGCGCAACATGGGTTAGGTTAAGGCGCAACATGGGTTAGGTTAAGGCGCAACATGGGTTAGGTTAAGGCGCAACATGGGTTAGGTTAAGGCGCAACATGGGTTAGGTTAAGGCGCAACATGGGTTAGGTTAAGGCGCAACATGGGTTAGGTTAAGGCGCAACATGGGTTAGGTTAAGGCGCAACATGGGTTAGGTTAAGGCGCAACATGGGTTAGGTTAAGGCGCAACATAGGTTAGGTTAAGGCGCAACATGGGTTAGGTTAAGGCGCAACATGGGTTAGGTTAAGGTACAATATGGGTTAGGTTAAGGTACAATATGGGTTAGGTTAAGGTACAATATGGGTTAGGTTAAGGCGCAACATAGGTTAGGTTAAGGCGCAACATAGGTTAGGTTAAGGCGCAACATAGGTTAGGTTAAGGCGCAACATAGGTTAGGTTAAGGCACAACACGGGTTAGGTTAAGGTACAACACGGGTTAGGTTAAGGTACAACACGGGTTAGGTTAAGGTACAACACGGGTTAGGTTAAGGTACAACACGGGTTAGGTTAAGGTACAACACGGGTTAGGTTAAGGTACAACACGGGTTAGGTTAAGGTACAACACGGGTTAGGTTAAGGTACAACACGGGTTAGGTTAAGGTACAACACGGGTTAGGTTAAGTCACAACACGGGTTAGGTTAAGGCACAATACGGGTTAGGTTAAGGCACAACACGGGTTAGGTTAAGGCACAACACGGGTTAGGTTAAGGCACAACACGGGTTAGGTTAAGGCACAATACGGGTTAGGTTAAGGCACAATACGGGTTAGGTTAAGGCACAATACGGGTTAGGTTAAGGCACAATACGGGTTAGGTTAAGGCACAATACGGGTTAGGTTAAGGCACAATACGGGTTAGGTTAAGGCACAATACGGGTTAGGTTAAGGCACAATACGGGTTAGGTTAAGGCACAATACGGGTTAGGTTAAGGCACAATACGGGTTAGGTTAAGGCACAATACGGGTTAGGTTAAGGCACAATACGGGTTAGGTTAAGGCACAATACGGGTTAGGTTAAGGTACACATTGTTGTAAGGAAAGGTGTTTTGGGGGGGGGGGGCCGGTTTGTTGATTGTGATTATCGTAAGTAAATGACTGCGGCATCATCTGATTTGGCACGTCAGGGTGCACCTTTGGCTCATGACAGGCGGCGCTCTGATTCCATGCTTGTGGCAGACCTGTGTCTTTCATTCCTGCCATTGTTTTTGTGGTGTGACAGGAGGCAGTATTGTGATGTTGGGTGCACCCCTGTGTAGGACATGTGTGGGTGTTGGTGGCTTAGCTGAGCAATGGTGGTTGTCGGAAGGGTGGGATATTCTGTTTTCCGAGTGGACCTCCCGGTCTGGTTATGATAGTGTGGATTGTCTGATGTGGCAGAGAGGATGCACTGGGTGTTGTTCCATGCTGGTGCTTACATATTGTCTGTGTGCCTGTTACAGGCAGAGAGTAGTGCGTGATAAGAGTGTCTGGCTGACGTGTGATTGTGAGCAGAGTCTTTCAGCATGTATACGGACAGTTGTATACATTATCTGTATTCTGATGGCTCTATCTATTACTAATCAGCGCCGTGTATACGTTTAATCCGGTTCCAGTCGAAACTATTGTATCTCTGTACATTAGTGACACGGCGAGCCCGCTATGTAGTTACTCGTCTCGGCAGCTTCCACCGGTGTATGGCAAATGATTATAAGGAATCAGTCTAGTCGTCAATACCGATAGTGTGACGTCACATGTCTGGGGTGGGGGACGCTGCGCCCTTCCGGTGGGTCATGGCCTAGGAAGACTCTTCCCACGCAGGGGGGCTTGGACTGTCATTGACTCTTCCGAGTAATATACTTGCCGTACGTTTTTGCGACTGCGAGTGCAACGCTCACCGGTACCGACATGGATGGAGCGCCTCCTAGCTGCCGCTGAGCATCTGCATTCGTACAGAGAGCAACGCGATCGCGTCTGTAGCTCGTACGTGGTACAGCTCGCAGCTCATGTATATGGACAGCGGGAATGTCGCATATTGGACATAACTCTTCATGAAACGCACGTTATAGGGGTGGATTGCACATTGCGAGTGCGAGCAAAGTCCGCCGTTCATCCGCTGGAGTTGCGAGTTGGGCGGTTGGGGTGGGGAACGAACGGGTGCAGGTGGAGTGATTGCCGGTCCACGACTTCGTGCGGCAGAGGCGCTGGCGTTGGGGTGCTGTTGTCGACAGAGGATGCAGGCTTTGTGGGTGGGGTCGAAAGAAGGGCACTGTGGGCCCATGGCTGTCTTAGTCGGCTTGGCGTCTCATAGATGACGGTATCGTCGTTGCAGGAGGTCATGTTGCGGGAGACCTACAGATGGCAGTATGTTTTGCGGTGCGCTCGACATGGCGGACGTAGTGTTGTCAGATTCGCATAGATGGAGGTATTGCATGTGGTTTCGCCGTATTTTCATAGATGGCGATACTGTTTTGCCGGCATGGTTGGCGTAGTTCCGT
>NC_060121.1:591367917-591370417 GCF_021461395.2 Schistocerca americana
GCTCGCTGCTCCCCGGCGGGACGCCGGCTCTTCCCCCCGACCGATCTCAAGCGCCTCCATGAATTGGCGGACAAGCTGCTTGTGGGCAGCTTGCCGCCGTCGGCACTTGATTGCCTCGAGCGTTCGGTCGGGGAACATCCTGATGAGTTCTTGATTGACGAAGAAGAACCGGGCGTCCCTCTCAAGGAACAGTTCGGCCTCCGCCTTGGCGAGCGACAGGACTTCTTCCTCCGTCCACCTCGCGCGATGCCTCTCCGTGACGATCTCCGCGTTGGCGGCCGCAAGATGTTGGCGGCGGCGATGGACCCCGAGACCGTTCTTGGTTGTAAAGCTGCGGTGGCACTCACTACAGGTATACATAGCTGCAAAAGTTACAAGATTTCCGGCACGGCCGGTTGGCCGGCTAGGTGCTGGGGGAGTTGGGGTGGCACCTTCAGCGGAAGGGCCACCACTTATTCTCTGCTTACTGCCCCCAACTAAAAAAAAGGGATAGTGCGAGGGGGGGCTGGTAACCCCCCCAAGCCCCTGGTGCGGTCTTCCACTCTGCGAAATCAGCGGGCCCACGAGAAGGGGAGAAGACCGCAGGAGAGGAGAGGCTAAGAGGGCTAGGCCCATGTATTGCGCATCACTCTCCCTGTAACTATAACCCAAGGAAGGCACCTCGCAGCAGCAGCACGACTAACCTTAAGAGAGTCATAGTTACTCCCGCCGTTTACCCGCGCTTGCTTGAATTTCTTCACGTTGACATTCAGAGCACTGGGCAGAAATCACATTGCGTCAACACCCGCTAGGGCCATCGCAATGCTTTGTTTTAATTAGACAGTCGGATTCCCCCAGTCCGTGCCAGTTCTGAGTTGATCGTTGAATGGCGGCCGAAGAGAATCCGCGCACCCGCGCGCCCCCGGAGGAGCACGCTAAGGCGGACGCGGCCTCGCAGCAAGGAAGATCCGTGGGAGGCCAAGGCACGGGACCGAGCTCGGATCCTGCACGCAGGTTGAAGCACCGGGGCGCGAACGCCGCGCAGGCGCGCGCATCCTGCACCGCCGGCCAGCACGAGGCCAACCAACGGCGAGAGCAGACCACGCCCGCGCTAAACGCCCGCACTTACCGGCACCCCTACGGCACTCACCTCGCCCAGGCCCGGCACGTTAGCGCTGACCCACTTCCCGACCAAGCCCGACACGCCCCGATCCTCAGAGCCAATCCTTATCCCGAAGTTACGGATCCAATTTGCCGACTTCCCTTACCTACATTATTCTATCGACTAGAGGCTCTTCACCTTGGAGACCTGCTGCGGATATGGGTACGAACCGGCGCGACACCTCCACGTGGCCCTCTCCCGGATTTTCAAGGTCCGAGGGGAAGATCGGGACACCGCCGCAACTGCGGTGCTCTTCGCGTTCCAAACCCTATCTCCCTGCTAGAGGATTCCAGGGAACTCGAACGCTCATGCAGAAAAGAAAACTCTTCCCCGATCTCCCGACGGCGTCTCCGGGTCCTTTTGGGTTACCCCGACGAGCATCTCTAAAAGAGGGGCCCGACTTGCATCGGTTCCGCTGCCGGGTTCCGGAATAGGAACCGGATTCCCTTTCGCCCAACGGGGGCCAGCACAACGTGCATCATGCTATGACGGCCCCCATCAACATCGGATTTCTCCTAGGGCTTAGGATCGACTGACTCGTGTGCAACGGCTGTTCACACGAAACCCTTCTCCGCGTCAGCCCTCCAGGGCCTCGCTGGAGTATTTGCTACTACCACCAAGATCTGCACCGACGGCGGCTCCAGGCAGGCTCACGCCCAGACCCTTCTGCGCCCACCGCCGCGACCCTCCTACTCGTCAGGGCTTCGCGGCCGGCCGCAAGGACCGGCCATGACTGCCAGACTGACGGCCGAGTATAGGCACGACGCTTCAGCGCCATCCATTTTCAGGGCTAGTTGCTTCGGCAGGTGAGTTGTTACACACTCCTTAGCGGATTCCGACTTCCATGGCCACCGTCCTGCTGTCTTAAGCAACCAACGCCTTTCATGGTTTCCCATGAGCGTCGATTCGGGCGCCTTAACTCGGCGTTTGGTTCATCCCACAGCGCCAGTTCTGCTTACCAAAAGTGGCCCACTTGGCACTCCGATCCGAGTCGTTTGCTCGCGGCTTCAGCATATCAAGCAAGCCGGAGATCTCACCCATTTAAAGTTTGAGAATAGGTTGAGGTCGTTTCGGCCCCAAGGCCTCTAATCATTCGCTTTACCGGATGAGACTCGTACGAGCACCAGCTATCCTGAGGGAAACTTCGGAGGGAACCAGCTACTAGATGGTTCGATTAGTCTTTCGCCCCTATACCCAGCTCCGACGATCGATTTGCACGTCAGAATCGCTACGGACCTCCATCAGGGTTTCCCCTGACTTCGTCCTGGCCAGGCATAGTTCACCATCTTTCGGGTCCCAACGTGTACGCTCTAGGTGCGCCTCACCTCGCAATGAGGACGAGACGCCCCGGGAGTGCGG
>NC_060121.1:591372917-591377917 GCF_021461395.2 Schistocerca americana
CGCCGAGTCATCGGAGGAACTGCGGCGGATCGCTGGCTGGCATCGTTTATGGTTAGAACTAGGGCGGTATCTGATCGCCTTCGAACCTCTAACTTTCGTTCTTGATTAATGAAAACATACTTGGCAAATGCTTTCGCTTCTGTTCGTCTTGCGACGATCCAAGAATTTCACCTCTAACGTCGCAATACGAATGCCCCCGCCTGTCCCTATTAATCATTACCTCGGGTTCCGAAAACCAACAAAATAGAACCGAGGTCCTATTCCATTATTCCATGCACACAGTATTCAGGCGGGCTTGCCTGCTTTAAGCACTCTAATTTGTTCAAAGTAAACGTGCCGGCCCACCGAGACACTCACTCAAGAGCACCCTGGTAGGATTGCAACGGGGTCCGCCTCGGGACGCACGAGCACGCACGAGGCGCGTCGCACGCCTTCAGCTCGCCCCACCGGCAGGACGTCCCACGATACATGCCAGTTAAACACCGACGGGCGGTGAACCAACAGCGTGGGACACAAATCCAACTACGAGCTTTTTAACCGCAACAACTTTAATATACGCTATTGGAGCTGGAATTACCGCGGCTGCTGGCACCAGACTTGCCCTCCAATAGATACTCGTTAAAGGATTTAAAGTGTACTCATTCCGATTACGGGGCCTCGGATGAGTCCCGTATCGTTATTTTTCGTCACTACCTCCCCGTGCCGGGAGTGGGTAATTTGCGCGCCTGCTGCCTTCCTTGGATGTGGTAGCCGTTTCTCAGGCTCCCTCTCCGGAATCGAACCCTGATTCCCCGTTACCCGTTACAACCATGGTAGGCGCAGAACCTACCATCGACAGTTGATAAGGCAGACATTTGAAAGATGCGTCGCCGGTACGAGGACCGTGCGATCAGCCCAAAGTTATTCAGAGTCACCAAGGCAAACGGACCGGACGAGCCGACCGATTGGTTTTGATCTAATAAAAGCGTCCCTTCCATCTCTGGTCGGGACCCTGTTTGCATGTATTAGCTCTAGAATTACCACAGTTATCCAAGTAACGTGGGTACGATCTAAGGAACCATAACTGATTTAATGAGCCATTCGCGGTTTCACCTTAATGCGGCTTGTACTGAGACATGCATGGCTTAATCTTTGAGACAAGCATATGACTACTGGCAGGATCAACCAGGGAGCTGCGTCAACTAGAGCTGAGCAGCCGGCCGCCCGGGAGTGTGTCCCGGGGGCCCGCGCGAACACGCAAGCGTCCGCTCAATTATTCTGCAAACAGGAGGAGGCTGAGCTCCCCTGCACAATACACCTCGAAACCCTCTCAGGTCCCGGCGGCGCGCAGCGCCGTCCTAAGTACTTGGTCGGGTTCGAGAGTGGCGCAATCGCCCGGAGTTTGGCGAGTAGACGCTTTAGGTGCGACCACCCGTGCTCCCAACTGAGCTTGCCGCTGCCGACAGAGGCCCGGGAGCGTGCTGTCGTGGCATTGCCGGCGGGAGACAACACGCGCCACCTACGGTGGCCGGCAGCTCCAACGCCAGCGCCACAGAAGGACAAAAGCCCCACTTGGGTGCCGAAGCGAACTCTCCCAGCACAGCGCACGCGCCAACACGTCCGCACAGCTGCGATACAATCCACCTGCGAGAACCGCAGAGGCGACCGAGCAGCAGACGGCGTCGCGGCGCCGAGCGCCGGGCGGCGGCGCATCCTCAGCGCACACAGTCCTCAATCGGACCAGCACACTGCAGATGTCCACCGCGCTTCGCACCGGGCCCGCGAGGACCTACTTTGGCCGCACGGCGCCGCGTGCAGGGTGCGCCGGCGCGCTGCTGCGCCGCCTGCCGCCTCCGTCGGCCGGCGCGCCTGCCACTGGCCGCCCCCACCAGCCGGCTGTAGCGCGTGCGCCCACGCACCGCGCGGCCAGCACGCCGGGAGGCCCCCCCTCACCGGCCGGGGACGGTCCCACCCAGCCACCGCCGCGTATCGCTTCACACCCACATGCCATTCACGTTCGTGGGCATGGTGGGTATCGCTGAAACAACCGGTTGGTAGCTCAACCGATCGTCGCCATCACTGATTCACCTCTAGCGAGAACAACCGCACCACAACGGTTTACCAGTTGTTCATTTGCGTAACGTCACCAGCAAACGTAGACGTCCATCGCCATTTGCAAATTCAACGATTGTTGCATGCCTGTGTCAGGTGTCACGACACACTATGTCTGCCCACATACACGCAACAACATGTGCACGCTTCGCGAACACGTGGAAGGTGGCCCCCGTACGTATGCGATGTCCATTGCGCGAACGACTGTCAACCGGCCTCTGTCGCATGTCGCAGATGTGGAACGCAGTGCACCATGCTATCACGGTGTGTGAGAGGAGACGACTACGTCTGACAACACGCGCCACTACATCAACAGACGGCTCATGCTGATCGCCATCCACGGCATACCATACTGCAATCCAGCTCTTATAGGGAGACGACACGTAGCTGAGTGCACAATATTTGGACCGTATGGTTCGCCGTTGTTGGCGCAGTCGTGGTACGGTCACACATGTACCACGATGTATCATTCAGTACATGAGGACCAATGTGCAGTACAGTGTGTGATTTGGACGTACAACATCAGCGGACAGTTGACACAAGCCGTACCACAACGTAGGCTGTGCTTCGCCATGCGAATGCCAATGAACAACTGCGAAGGGCATTGAGCATGTACGTCCTACTGCCATCCGCATTACAGTGTATAGCTGCAAGGTGTTTCACATGAAGCGATACTCTGGGGACCGGGCAGTGCGAGTAGCAAACTATATTGCGGGGGTTGCAGTTAGGCAACACTACACTAATTTAACGCGTCGTATGACAATTACAGAGCAGGTTAAGGCCCAACGTGTGTTGGGTTAAGGCCCAACGTGTGTTGGGTTAAGGCCCAACGTGTGTTGGGTTAAGGCCCAACGTGTGTTGGGTTAAGGCCCAACGTGTGTTGGGTTAAGGCCCAACGTGTGTTGGGTTAAGGCCCAACGTGTGTTGGGTTAAGGCCCAACGTGTGTTGGGTTAAGGCCCAACGTGTGTTGGGTTAAGGCCCAACGTGTGTTGGGTTAAGGCCCAACGTGTGTTGGGTTAAGGCCCAACGTGTGTTGGGTTAAGGCCCAACGTGTGTTGGGTTAAGGCCCAACGTGTGTTGGGTTAAGGCCCAACGTGTGTTGGGTTAAGGCCCAACGTGTGTTGGGTTAAGGCCCAACGTGTGTTGGGTTAAGGCCCAACGTGTGTTGGGTTAAGGCCCAACGTGTGTTGGGTTAAGCCCAACGTGTGTTGGGTTAAGGCCCAACGTGTGTTGGGTTGAGGCCCAACGTGTGTTGGGTTGAGGCGCAACATAGGTTAGGTTGAGGCGCAACATAGGTTAGGTTAAGGCGCAACATGGGTTAGGTTAAGGCGCAACATGGGTTAGGTTAAGGCGCAACATGGGTTAGGTTAAGGCGCAACATGGGTTAGGTTAAGGCGCAACATGGGTTAGGTTAAGGCGCAACATGGGTTAGGTTAAGGCGCAACATGGGTTAGGTTAAGGCGCAACATGGGTTAGGTTAAGGCGCAACATGGGTTAGGTTAAGGCGCAACATGGGTTAGGTTAAGGCGCAACATGGGTTAGGTTAAGGCGCAACATAGGTTAGGTTAAGGCGCAACATGGGTTAGGTTAAGGCGCAACATGGGTTAGGTTAAGGTACAATATGGGTTAGGTTAAGGTACAATATGGGTTAGGTTAAGGTACAATATGGGTTAGGTTAAGGCGCAACATAGGTTAGGTTAAGGCGCAACATAGGTTAGGTTAAGGCGCAACATAGGTTAGGTTAAGGCGCAACATAGGTTAGGTTAAGGCACAACACGGGTTAGGTTAAGGTACAACACGGGTTAGGTTAAGGTACAACACGGGTTAGGTTAAGGTACAACACGGGTTAGGTTAAGGTACAACACGGGTTAGGTTAAGGTACAACACGGGTTAGGTTAAGGTACAACACGGGTTAGGTTAAGGTACAACACGGGTTAGGTTAAGGCACAACACGGGTTAGGTTAAGGCACAACACGGGTTAGGTTAAGGCACAACACGGGTTAGGTTAAGGCACAACACGGGTTAGGTTAAGGCACAACACGGGTTAGGTTAAGGCACAACACGGGTTAGGTTAAGGCACAATACGGGTTAGGTTAAGGCACAATACGGGTTAGGTTAAGGCACAATACGGGTTAGGTTAAGGCACAATACGGGTTAGGTTAAGGCACAATACGGGTTAGGTTAAGGCACAATACGGGTTAGGTTAAGGCACAATACGGGTTAGGTTAAGGCACAATACGGGTTAGGTTAAGGCACAATACGGGTTAGGTTAAGGCACAATACGGGTTAGGTTAAGGCACAATACGGGTTAGGTTAAGGCACAATACGGGTTAGGTTAAGGTACACATTGTTGTAAGGAAAGGTGTTTTGGGGGGGGGGGCCGGTTTGTTGATTGTGATTATCGTAAGTAAATGACTGCGGCATCATCTGATTTGGCACGTCAGGGTGCACCTTTGGCTCATGACAGGCGGCGCTCTGATTCCATGCTTGTGGCAGACCTGTGTCTTTCATTCCTGCCATTGTTTTTGTGGTGTGACAGGAGGCAGTATTGTGATGTTGGGTGCACCCCTGTGTAGGACATGTGTGGGTGTTGGTGGCTTAGCTGAGCAATGGTGGTTGTCGGAAGGGTGGGATATTCTGTTTTCCGAGTGGACCTCCCGGTCTGGTTATGATAGTGTGGATTGTCTAATGTGGCAGAGAGGATGCACTGGGTGTTGTTCCATGCTGGTGCTTACATATTGTCTGTGTGCCTGTTACAGGCAGAGAGTAGTGCGTGATAAGAGTGTCTGGCTGACGTGTGATTGTGAGCAGAGTCTTTCAGCATGTATACGGACAGTTGTATACATTATCTGTATTCTGATGGCTCTATCTATTACTAATCAGCGCCGTGTATACGTTTAATCCGGTT
>NC_060121.1:591387917-591390417 GCF_021461395.2 Schistocerca americana
AGTAGCAAACTATATTGCGGGGGTTGCAGTTAGGCAACACTACACTAATTTAACGCGTCGTATGACAATTACAGAGCAGGTTAAGGCCCAACGTGTGTTGGGTTAAGGCCCAACGTGTGTTGGGTTAAGGCCCAACGTGTGTTGGGTTAAGGCCCAACGTGTGTTGGGTTAAGGCCCAACGTGTGTTGGGTTAAGGCCCAACGTGTGTTGGGTTAAGGCCCAACGTGTGTTGGGTTAAGGCCCAACGTGTGTTGGGTTAAGGCCCAACGTGTGTTGGGTTAAGGCCCAACGTGTGTTGGGTTAAGGCCCAACGTGTGTTGGGTTAAGGCCCAACGTGTGTTGGGTTAAGGCCCAACGTGTGTTGGGTTAAGGCCCAACGTGTGTTGGGTTAAGGCCCAACGTGTGTTGGGTTAAGGCCCAACGTGTGTTGGGTTGAGGCCCAACGTGTGTTGGGTTGAGGCCCAACGTGTGTTGGGTTGAGGCGCAACATAGGTTAGGTTGAGGCGCAACATAGGTTAGGTTGAGGCGCAACATGGGTTAGGTTGAGGCGCAACATGGGTTAGGTTGAGGCGCAACATGGGTTAGGTTGAGGCGCAACATGGGTTAGGTTAAGGCGCAACATGGGTTAGGTTAAGGCGCAACATGGGTTAGGTTAAGGCGCAACATGGGTTAGGTTAAGGCGCAACATGGGTTAGGTTAAGGCGCAACATGGGTTAGGTTAAGGCGCAACATGGGTTAGGTTAAGGCGCAACATGGGTTAGGTTAAGGCGCAACATGGGTTAGGTTAAGGCGCAACATGGGTTAGGTTAAGGCGCAACATGGGTTAGGTTAAGGCGCAACATGGGTTAGGTTAAGGTACAATATGGGTTAGGTTAAGGTACAATATGGGTTAGGTTAAGGTACAATATGGGTTAGGTTAAGGCGCAACATAGGTTAGGTTAAGGCGCAACATAGGTTAGGTTAAGGCGCAACATAGGTTAGGTTAAGGCGCAACATAGGTTAGGTTAAGGCACAACACGGGTTAGGTTAAGGTACAACACGGGTTAGGTTAAGGTACAACACGGGTTAGGTTAAGGTACAACACGGGTTAGGTTAAGGTACAACACGGGTTAGGTTAAGGTACAACACGGGTTAGGTTAAGGTACAACACGGGTTAGGTTAAGGTACAACACGGGTTAGGTTAAGGCACAACACGGGTTAGGTTAAGGCACAATACGGGTTAGGTTAAGGCACAACACGGGTTAGGTTAAGGCACAACACGGGTTAGGTTAAGGCACAACACGGGTTAGGTTAAGGCACAATACGGGTTAGGTTAAGGCACAATACGGGTTAGGTTAAGGCACAATACGGGTTAGGTTAAGGCACAATACGGGTTAGGTTAAGGCACAATACGGGTTAGGTTAAGGCACAATACGGGTTAGGTTAAGGCACAATACGGGTTAGGTTAAGGCACAATACGGGTTAGGTTAAGGCACAATACGGGTTAGGTTAAGGCACAATACGGGTTAGGTTAAGGCACAATACGGGTTAGGTTAAGGCACAATACGGGTTAGGTTAAGGCACAATACGGGTTAGGTTAAGGTACACATTGTTGTAAGGAAAGGTGTTTTGGGGGGGGGGGGCCGGTTTGTTGATTGTGATTATCGTAAGTAAATGACTGCGGCATCATCTGATTTGGCACGTCAGGGTGCACCTTTGGCTCATGACAGGCGGCGCTCTGATTCCATGCTTGTGGCAGACCTGTGTCTTTCATTCCTGCCATTGTTTTTGTGGTGTGACAGGAGGCAGTATTGTGATGTTGGGTGCACCCCTGTGTAGGACATGTGTGGGTGTTGGTGGCTTAGCTGAGCAATGGTGGTTGTCGGAAGGGTGGGATATTCTGTTTTCCGAGTGGACCTCCCGGTCTGGTTATGATAGTGTGGATTGTCTAATGTGGCAGAGAGGATGCACTGGGTGTTGTTCCATGCTGGTGCTTACATATTGTCTGTGTGCCTGTTACAGGCAGAGAGTAGTGCGTGATAAGAGTGTCTGGCTGACGTGTGATTGTGAGCAGAGTCTTTCAGCATGTATACGGACAGTTGTATACATTATCTGTATTCTGATGGCTCTATCTATTACTAATCAGCGCCGTGTATACGTTTAATCCGGTTCCAGTCGAAACTATTGTATCTCTGTACATTAGTGACACGGCGAGCCCGCTATGTAGTTACTCGTCTCGGCAGCTTCCACCGGTGTATGGCAAATGATTATAAGGAATCAGTCTAGTCGTCAATACCGATAGTGTGACGTCACATGTCTGGGGTGGGGGACGCTGCGCCCTTCCGGTGGGTCATGGCCTAGGAAGACTCTTCCCACGCAGGGGGGCTTGGACTGTCATTGACTCTTCCGAGTAATATACTTGCCGTACGTTTTTGCGACTGCGAGTGCAACGCTCACCGGTACCGACATGGATGGAGCGCCTCCTAGCTGCCGCTGAGCATCTGCATTCGTACAGAGAGCA
>NC_060121.1:591397917-591402917 GCF_021461395.2 Schistocerca americana
CATTCCGATTACGGGGCCTCGGATGAGTCCCGTATCGTTATTTTTCGTCACTACCTCCCCGTGCCGGGAGTGGGTAATTTGCGCGCCTGCTGCCTTCCTTGGATGCGGTAGCCGTTTCTCAGGCTCCCTCTCCGGAATCGAACCCTGATTCCCCGTTACCCGTTACAACCATGGTAGGCGCAGAACCTACCATCGACAGTTGATAAGGCAGACATTTGAAAGATGCGTCGCCGGAACGAGGACCGTGCGATCAGCCCAAAGTTATTCAGAGTCACCAAGGCAAACGGACCGGACGAGCCGACCGATTGGTTTTGATCTAATAAAAGCGTCCCTTCCATCTCTGGTCGGGACTCTGTTTGCATGTATTAGCTCTAGAATTACCACAGTTGTCCAAGTAACGTGGGTACGATCTAAGGAACCATAACTGATTTAATGAGCCATTCGCGGTTTCACCTTAATGCGGCTTGTACTGAGACATGCATGGCTTAATCTTTGAGACAAGCATATGACTACTGGCAGGATCAACCAGGGAGCTGCGTCAACTAGAGCTGAGCAGCCGGCCGCCCGGGAGTGTGTCCCGGGGGCCCGCGCGAACACGCAAGCGTCCGCTCAATTATTCTGCAAACAGGAGGAGGCTGAGCTCCCCTGCACAATACACCTCGAAACCCTCTCAGGTCCCGGCGGCGCGCAGCGCCGTCCTAAGTACTTGGTCGGGTTCGAGAGTGGCGCAATCGCCCGGAGTTTGGCGAGTAGACGCTTTAGGTGCGACCACCCGTGCTCCCAACTGAGCTTGCCGCTGCCGACAGAGGCCTGGGAGCGTGCTGTCGTGGCATTGCCGGCGGGAGACAACACGCGCCACCTACGGTGGCCGGCAGCTCCAACGCCAGCGCCACAGAAGGACAAAAGCCCCACTTGGGTGCCGAAGCGAACTCTCCCAGCACAGCGCACGCGCCAACACGTCCGCACAGCTGCGATACAATCCACCTGCGAGAACCGCAGAGACGACCGAGCAGCAGACGGCGTCGCGGCGCCGAGCGCCGGGCGGCGGCGCATCCTCAGCGCACACAGTCCTCAATCGGACCAGCACACTGCAGATGTCCACCGCGCTTCGCACCGGGCCCGCGAGGACCTACTTTGGCCGCACGGCGCCGCGTGCAGGGTGCGCCGGCGCGCAGCTGCGCCGCCTGCCGCCTCCGTCGGCCGGCGCGCCTGCCACTGGCCGCCCCCACCAGCCGGCTGTAGCGCGTGCGCCCACGCACCGCGCGGCCAGCACGCCGGGAGGCCCCCCCTCACCGGCCGGGGACGGTCCCACCCGGCCACCGCCGCGTATCGCTTCACACCCACATGCCATTCACGTTCGTGGGCATGGTGGGTATCGCTGAAACAACCGGTTGGTAGCTCAACCGATCGTCGCCATCACTGATTCACCTCTAGCGAGAACAACCGCACCACAACGGTTTACCAGTTGTTCATTTGCGTAACGTCACCAGCAAACGTAGACGTCCATCGCCATTTGCAAATTCAACGATTGTTGCATGCCTGTGTCAGGTGTCACGACACACTATGTCTGCCCACATACACGCAACAACATGTGCACGCTTCGCGAACACGTGGAAGGTGGCCCCCGTACGTATGCGATGTCCATTGCGCGAACGACTGTCAACCGGCCTCTGTCGCATGTCGCAGATGTGGAACGCAGTGCACCATGCTATCACGGTGTGTGAGAGGAGACGACTACGTCTGACAACACGCGCCACTACATCAACAGACGGCTCATGCTGATCGCCATCCACGGCATACCATACTGCAATCCAGCTCTTATAGGGAGACGACACGTAGCTGAGTGCACAATATTTGGACCGTATGGTTCGCCGTTGTTGGCGCAGTCGTGGTACGGTCACACATGTACCACGATGTATCATTCAGTACATGAGGACCAATGTGCAGTACAGTGTGTGATTTGGACGTACAACATCAGCGGACAGTTGACACAAGCCGTACCACAACGTAGGCTGTGCTTCGCCATGCGAATGCCAATGAACAACTGCGAAGGGCATTGAGCATGTACGTCCTACTGCCATCCGCATTACAGTGTATAGCTGCAAGGTGTTTCACATGAAGCGATACTCTGGGGACCGGGCAGTGCGAGTAGCAAACTATATTGCGGGGGTTGCAGTTAGGCAACACTACACTAATTTAACGCGTCGTATGACAATTACAGAGCAGGTTAAGGCCCAACGTGTGTTGGGTTAAGGCCCAACGTGTGTTGGGTTAAGGCCCAACGTGTGTTGGGTTAAGGCCCAACGTGTGTTGGGTTAAGGCCCAACGTGTGTTGGGTTAAGGCCCAACGTGTGTTGGGTTAAGGCCCAACGTGTGTTGGGTTAAGGCCCAACGTGTGTTGGGTTAAGGCCCAACGTGTGTTGGGTTAAGGCCCAACGTGTGTTGGGTTAAGGCCCAACGTGTGTTGGGTTAAGGCCCAACGTGTGTTGGGTTAAGGCCCAACGTGTGTTGGGTTAAGGCCCAACGTGTGTTGGGTTAAGGCCCAACGTGTGTTGGGTTAAGGCCCAACGTGTGTTGGGTTAAGGCCCAACGTGTGTTGGGTTAAGGCCCAACGTGTGTTGGGTTAAGGCCCAACGTGTGTTGGGTTAAGGCCCAACGTGTGTTGGGTTAAGGCCCAACGTGTGTTGGGTTGAGGCCCAACGTGTGTTGGGTTGAGGCGCAACATAGGTTAGGTTGAGGCGCAACATAGGTTAGGTTGAGGCGCAACATGGGTTAGGTTAAGGCGCAACATGGGTTAGGTTAAGGCGCAACATGGGTTAGGTTAAGGCGCAACATGGGTTAGGTTAAGGCGCAACATGGGTTAGGTTAAGGCGCAACATGGGTTAGGTTAAGGCGCAACATGGGTTAGGTTAAGGCGCAACATGGGTTAGGTTAAGGCGCAACATGGGTTAGGTTAAGGCGCAACATGGGTTAGGTTAAGGCGCAACATGGGTTAGGTTAAGGCGCAACATGGGTTAGGTTAAGGCGCAACATGGGTTAGGTTAAGGCGCAACATGGGTTAGGTTAAGGCGCAACATAGGTTAGGTTAAGGCGCAACATGGGTTAGGTTAAGGCGCAACATGGGTTAGGTTAAGGTACAATATGGGTTAGGTTAAGGTACAATATGGGTTAGGTTAAGGCGCAACATAGGTTAGGTTAAGGCGCAACATAGGTTAGGTTAAGGCGCAACATAGGTTAGGTTAAGGCGCAACATAGGTTAGGTTAAGGCACAACACGGGTTAGGTTAAGGTACAACACTGGTTAGGTTAAGGTACAACACGGGTTAGGTTAAGGTACAACACGGGTTAGGTTAAGGTACAACATGGGTTAGGTTAAGGTACAACACGGGTTAGGTTAAGGTACAACACGGGTTAGGTTAAGGTACAACACGGGTTAGGTTAAGGTACAACACGGGTTAGGTTAAGGCACAACACGGGTTAGGTTAAGGCACAACACGGGTTAGGTTAAAGCACAACACGGGTTAGGTTAAGGCACAACACGGGTTAGGTTAAGGCACAATACGGGTTAGGTTAAGGCACAATACGGGTTAGGTTAAGGCACAATACGGGTTAGGTTAAGGCACAATACGGGTTAGGTTAAGGCACAATACGGGTTAGGTTAAGGCACAATACGGGTTAGGTTAAGGCACAATACGGGTTAGGTTAAGGCACAATACGGGTTAGGTTAAGGCACAATACGGGTTAGGTTAAGGCACAATACGGGTTAGGTTAAGGCACAATACGGGTTAGGTTAAGGTACACATTGTTGTAAGGAAAGGTGTTTTGGGGGGGGGGGCCGGTTTGTTGATTGTGATTATCGTAAGTAAATGACTGCGGCATCATCTGATTTGGCACGTCAGGGTGCACCTTTGGCTCATGACAGGCGGCGCTCTGATTCCATGCTTGTGGCAGACCTGTGTCTTTCATTCCTGCCATTGTTTTTGTGGTGTGACAGGAGGCAGTATTGTGATGTTGGGTGCACCCCTGTGTAGGACATGTGTGGGTGTTGGTGGCTTAGCTGAGCAATGGTGGTTGTCGGAAGGGTGGGATATTCTGTTTTCCGAGTGGACCTCCCGGTCTGGTTATGATAGTGTGGATTGTCTAATGTGGCAGAGAGGATGCACTGGGTGTTGTTCCATGCTGGTGCTTACATATTGTCTGTGTGCCTGTTACAGGCAGAGAGTAGTGCGTGATAAGAGTGTCTGGCTGACGTGTGATTGTGAGCAGAGTCTTTCAGCATGTATACGGACAGTTGTATACATTATCTGTATTCTGATGGCTCTATCTATTACTAATCAGCGCCGTGTATACGTTTAATCCGGTTCCAGTCGAAACTATTGTATCTCTGTACATTAGTGACACGGCGAGCCCGCTATGTAGTTACTCGTCTCGGCAGCTTCCACCGGTGTATGGCAAATGATTATAAGGAATCAGTCTAGTCGTCAATACCGATAGTGTGACGTCACATGTCTGGGGTGGGGGACGCTGCGCCCTTCCGGTGGGTCATGGCCTAGGAAGACTCTTCCCACGCAGGGGGGCTTGGACTGTCATTGACTCTTCCGAGTAATATACTTGCCGTACGTTTTTGCGACTGCGAGTGCAACGCTCACCGGTACCGACATGGATGGAGCGCCTCCTAGCTGCCGCTGAGCATCTGCATTCGTACAGAGAGCAACGCGATCGCGTCTGTAGCTCGTACGTGGTACAGCTCGCAGCTCATGTATATGGACAGCGGGAATGTCGCATATTGGACATAACTCTTCATGAAACGCACGTTATAGGGGTGGATTGCACATTGCGAGTGCGAGCAAAGTCCGCCGTTCATCCGCTGGAGTTGCGAGTTGGGCGGTTGGGGTGGGGAACGAACGGGTGCAGGTGGAGTGATTGCCGGTCCACGACTTCGTGCGGCAGAGGCGCTGGCGTTGGGGTGCTGTTGTCGACAGAGGATGCAGGCTTTGTGGG
>NC_060121.1:591410417-591415417 GCF_021461395.2 Schistocerca americana
ACCGGACGAGCCGACCGATTGGTTTTGATCTAATAAAAGCGTCCCTTCCATCTCTGGTCGGGACTCTGTTTGCATGTATTAGCTCTAGAATAACCACAGTTATCCAAGTAACGTGGGTACGATCTAAGGAACCATAACTGATTTAATGAGCCATTCGCGGTTTCACCTTAATGCGGCTTGTACTGAGACATGCATGGCTTAATCTTTGAGACAAGCATATGACTACTGGCAGGATCAACCAGGGAGCTGCGTCAACTAGAGCTGAGCAGCCGGCCGCCCGGGAGTGTGTCCCGGGGGCCCGCGCGAACACGCAAGCGTCCGCTCAATTATTCTGCAAACAGGAGGAGGCTGAGCTCCCCTGCACAATACACCTCGAAACCCTCTCAGGTCCCGGCGGCGCGCAGCGCCGTCCTAAGTACTTGGTCGGGTTCGAGAGTGGCGCAATCGCCCGGAGTTTGGCGAGTAGACGCTTTAGGTGCGACCACCCGTGCTCCCAACTGAGCTTGCCGCTGCCGACAGAGGCCCGGGAGCGTGCTGTCGTGGCATTGCCGGCGGGAGACAACACGCGCCACCTACGGTGGCCGGCAGCTCCAACGCCAGCGCCACAGAAGGACAAAAGCCCCACTTGGGTGCCGAAGCGAACTCTCCCAGCACAGCGCACGCGCCAACACGTCCGCACAGCTGCGATACAATCCACCTGCGAGAACCGCAGAGGCGACCGAGCAGCAGACGGCGTCGCGGCGCCGAGCGCCGGGCGGCGGCGCATCCTCAGCGCACACAGTCCTCAATCGGACCAGCACACTGCAGATGTCCACCGCGCTTCGCACCGGGCCCGCGAGGACCTACTTTGGCCGCACGGCGCCGCGTGCAGGGTGCGCCGGCGCGCAGCTGCGCCGCCTGCCGCCTCCGTCGGCCGGCGCGCCTGCCACTGGCCGCCCCCACCAGCCGGCTGTAGCGCGTGCGCCCACGCACCGCGCGGCCAGCACGCCGGGAGGCCCCCCCTCACCGGCCGGGGACGGTCCCACCCAGCCACCGCCGCGTATCGCTTCACACCCACATGCCATTCACGTTCGTGGGCATGGTGGGTATCGCTGAAACAACCGGTTGGTAGCTCAACCGATCGTCGCCATCACTGATTCACCTCTAGCGAGAACAACCGCACCACAACGGTTTACCAGTTGTTCATTTGCGTAACGTCACCAGCAAACGTAGACGTCCATCGCCATTTGCAAATTCAACGATTGTTGCATGCCTGTGTCAGGTGTCACGACACACTATGTCTGCCCACATACACGCAACAACATGTGCACGCTTCGCGAACACGTGGAAGGTGGCCCCCGTACGTATGCGATGTCCATTGCGCGAACGACTGTCAACCGGCCTCTGTCGCATGTCGCAGATGTGGAACGCAGTGCACCATGCTATCACGGTGTGTGAGAGGAGACGACTACGTCTGACAACACGCGCCACTACATCAACAGACGGCTCATGCTGATCGCCATCCACGGCATACCATACTGCAATCCAGCTCTTATAGGGAGACGACACGTAGCTGAGTGCACAATATTTGGACCGTATGGTTCGCCGTTGTTGGCGCAGTCGTGGTACGGTCACACATGTACCACGATGTATCATTCAGTACATGAGGACCAATGTGCAGTACAGTGTGTGATTTGGACGTACAACATCAGCGGACAGTTGACACAAGCCGTACCACAACGTAGGCTGTGCTTCGCCATGCGAATGCCAATGAACAACTGCGAAGGGCATTGAGCATGTACGTCCTACTGCCATCCGCATTACAGTGTATAGCTGCAAGGTGTTTCACATGAAGCGATACTCTGGGGACCGGGCAGTGCGAGTAGCAAACTATATTGCGGGGGTTGCAGTTAGGCAACACTACACTAATTTAACGCGTCGTATGACAATTACAGAGCAGGTTAAGGCCCAACGTGTGTTGGGTTAAGGCCCAACGTGTGTTGGGTTAAGGCCCAACGTGTGTTGGGTTAAGGCCCAACGTGTGTTGGGTTAAGGCCCAACGTGTGTTGGGTTAAGGCCCAACGTGTGTTGGGTTAAGGCCCAACGTGTGTTGGGTTAAGGCCCAACGTGTGTTGGGTTAAGGCCCAACGTGTGTTGGGTTAAGGCCCAACGTGTGTTGGGTTAAGGCCCAACGTGTGTTGGGTTAAGGCCCAACGTGTGTTGGGTTAAGGCCCAACGTGTGTTGGGTTAAGGCCCAACGTGTGTTGGGTTAAGGCCCAACGTGTGTTGGGTTAAGGCCCAACGTGTGTTGGGTTAAGGCCCAACGTGTGTTGGGTTAAGGCCCAACGTGTGTTGGGTTAAGGCCCAACGTGTGTTGGGTTAAGGCCCAACGTGTGTTGGGTTAAGGCCCAACGTGTGTTGGGTTAAGGCCCAACGTGTGTTGGGTTGAGGCGCAACATAGGTTAGGTTGAGGCGCAACATGGGTTAGGTTAAGGCGCAACATGGGTTAGGTTAAGGCGCAACATGGGTTAGGTTAAGGCGCAACATGGGTTAGGTTAAGGCGCAACATGGGTTAGGTTAAGGCGCAACATGGGTTAGGTTAAGGCGCAACATGGGTTAGGTTAAGGCGCAACATGGGTTAGGTTAAGGCGCAACATGGGTTAGGTTAAGGCGCAACATGGGTTAGGTTAAGGCGCAACATGGGTTAGGTTAAGGCGCAACATGGGTTAGGTTAAGGCGCAACATGGGTTAGGTTAAGGCGCAACATGGGTTAGGTTAAGGCGCAACATGGGTTAGGTTAAGGCGCAACATAGGTTAGGTTAAGGCGCAACATGGGTTAGGTTAAGGCGCAACATGGGTTAGGTTAAGGTACAATATGGGTTAGGTTAAGGTACAATATGGGTTAGGTTAAGGTACAATATGGGTTAGGTTAAGGCGCAACATAGGTTAGGTTAAGGCGCAACATAGGTTAGGTTAAGGCGCAACATAGGTTAGGTTAAGGCGCAACACAGGTTAGGTTAAGGCACAACACGGGTTAGGTTAAGGTACAACACGGGTTAGGTTAAGGTACAACACGGGTTAGGTTAAGGTACAACACGGGTTAGGTTAAGGTACAACACGGGTTAGGTTAAGGTACAACACGGGTTAGGTTAAGGTACAACACGGGTTAGGTTAAGGTACAACACGGGTTAGGTTAAGGTACAACACGGGTTAGGTTAAGGTACAACACGGGTTAGGTTAAGGCACAACACGGGTTAGGTTAAGGCACAATACGGGTTAGGTTAAGGCACAACACGGGTTAGGTTAAGGCACAACACGGGTTAGGTTAAGGCACAACACGGGTTAGGTTAAGGCACAATACGGGTTAGGTTAAGGCACAATACGGGTTAGGTTAAGGCACAATACGGGTTAGGTTAAGGCACAATACGGGTTAGGTTAAGGCACAATACGGGTTAGGTTAAGGCACAATACGGGTTAGGTTAAGGCACAATACGGGTTAGGTTAAGGCACAATACGGGTTAGGTTAAGGCACAATACGGGTTAGGTTAAGGCACAATACGGGTTAGGTTAAGGCACAATACGGGTTAGGTTAAGGCACAATACGGGTTAGGTTAAGGCACAATACGGGTTAGGTTAAGGCACAATAGGGGTTAGGTTAAGGCACAATACGGGTTAGGTTAAGGCACAATACGGGTTAGGTTAAGGCACAATACGGGTTAGGTTAAGGTACACATTGTTGTAAGGAAAGGTGTTTTGGGGGGGGGGGGCCGGTTTGTTGATTGTGATTATCGTAAGTAAATGACTGCGGCATCATCTGATTTGGCACGTCAGGGTGCACCTTTGGCTCATGACAGGCGGCGCTCTGATTCCATGCTTGTGGCAGACCTGTGTCTTTCATTCCTGCCATTGTTTTTGTGGTGTGACAGGAGGCAGTATTGTGATGTTGGGTGCACCCCTGTGTAGGACATGTGTGGGTGTTGGTGGCTTAGCTGAGCAATGGTGGTTGTCGGAAGGGTGGGATATTCTGTTTTCCGAGTGGACCTCCCGGTCTGGTTATGATAGTGTGGATTGTCTAATGTGGCAGAGAGGATGCACTGGGTGTTGTTCCATGCTGGTGCTTACATATTGTCTGTGTGCCTGTTACAGGCAGAGAGTAGTGCGTGATAAGAGTGTCTGGCTGACGTGTGATTGTGAGCAGAGTCTTTCAGCATGTATACGGACAGTTGTATACATTATCTGTATTCTGATGGCTCTATCTATTACTAATCAGCGCCGTGTATACGTTTAATCCGGTTCCAGTCGAAACTATTGTATCTCTGTACATTAGTGACACGGCGAGCCCGCTATGTAGTTACTCGTCTCGGCAGCTTCCACCGGTGTATGGCAAATGATTATAAGGAATCAGTCTAGTCGTCAATACCGATAGTGTGACGTCACATGTCTGGGGTGGGGGACGCTGCGCCCTTCCGGTGGGTCATGGCCTAGGAAGACTCTTCCCACGCAGGGGGGCTTGGACTGTCATTGACTCTTCCGAGTAATATACTTGCCGTACGTTTTTGCGACTGCGAGTGCAACGCTCACCGGTACCGACATGGATGGAGCGCCTCCTAGCTGCCGCTGAGCATCTGCATTCGTACAGAGAGCAACGCGATCGCGTCTGTAGCTCGTACGTGGTACAGCTCGCAGCTCATGTATATGGACAGCGGGAATGTCGCATATTGGACATAACTCTTCATGAAACGCACGTTATAGGGGTGGATTGCACATTGCGAGTGCGAGCAAAGTCCGCCGTTCATCCGCTGGAGTTGCGAGTTGGGCGGTTGGGGTGGGGAACGAACGGGTGCAGGTGGAGTGATTGCCGGTCCACGACTTCGTGCGGCAGAGGCGCTGGCGTTGGGGTGCTGTTGTCGACAGAGGATGCAGGCTTTGTGGGTGGGGTCGAAAGAAGGGCACTGTGGGCCCATGGCTGTCTTAGTCGGCTTGGCGTCTCATAGATGACGGTATCGTCGTTGCAGGAGGTC